>NW_010407338.1:3737-35212 GCF_000710305.1 Buceros rhinoceros silvestris | reverse complement strand
GGGTGAGGGAAGGGGCACCGGCGATGGGAGCTCCTGGGGCACGTGTTGCCAGCGGGCAGGCTGGCTGTCCTCCCGTTCCGTCCGCGTTAGCAGCATCAGCGGCGACAGAACAGATGTGGGAGCGCTTGGACTCCTCGTCTGCCTGGCTGCTCGCTGCTTGAAGTCGTAACACTTCGAAATAAATACTGAGGCTGTCTTAAACACAGAGTAACACTGGCAGTGAGTCCGTGAGTGGATGCCCTCGAGAAACCTCTCGCTTGTGCCGTAATGCCGCGAGCTATAAAGCGTGATGATTGTATCGGGTAACCGGAGGGGAAGAGATTTCTTACCACCAAGTGTGAAGTCAGAGCTGTTCCCTGTGTACCTGAATTGTGCGACCTTAATATTTTACTCTGTTGGACATTGGCCGTGTTTCGTTCTGTGTGTATTTACATGGAGAGCGAACATCAACAGTTTAATGGAAAAGTCCCCTCTTATTTCCTGTGGTTATTTAGGTCATACTCGTTACTTAGTTCACGCTTAATTCTGCGGTGCAAGTGCAGCAGTAGACAGGTGTGGGGTTTTTTCTTCTTCTTTTGTGCCTCAGCAATAGAGCCCTCATGTGCTGCGCCGGTGGCTTCCTGATCTGCTGGTAGTGATGGGTAAACAAGAGTGCAAGCAGGTTAATTTTTTCCAGGTACCAGGCAGAGGCAGAACCTAGTCTGTAGGAAAGGTGTGCTGGGACTTCGGGTCTGGCTGGGGAGGAGGAGACTACCCTCCCATTACACTCGTTCATGCTGTATGGGTTATTATATTACTTTAATGTTATTACAAAAAGGATTTACTGAAAAAGGTCTCACAGAATTCTGGGAGCAGACAGAAACCAGTAACAAATCTATGAATATTCAGTTATCTTCTTATTAAAATACTGCTGCTACAAAGCTTGTTACGTTATCTGCTTTTTTTGATTCTGTAAATAGAATTAATCAAGGAGAACAAAGAGCATAAAAATAGAACTTTGGCCTAAACCCTCCTTATTTAACCATTCCATTATAACAGGATGTATAATTGAAGATTAATTTTTCTTCTGTATGGGTGGAGGGTCTTCAGCTCATCAGTGTTTTGTTCTCATTTCATGTCTCTTTTATTCGTCAGCATTTTTCTTGTGAGAGATTTCTTAATTAGTAACAGATGATGATAATTGTGATTTTTAGGCACTAATGTGCCATTACTGTCCTAGCACAGCCCTTACTGCCTTGAAGTAATTTTCACAGGCTGATACACATCTTCTGGACAGTATCTATTTCAAAGGAGTTGATTTCAGCTGAGCTGATGTTTTTGATATGTTACTGTGATCTTAGCCTTTTTTGCCTTGCCCGTTTATGGTGCTGAAGTTAAAAGCCAGGAAGTATTGGTGCATGTCTTTATGAATGAGAAAGGTATATTAGAGTAAAATATGCATGACAGAAGGTAGTACTTGCATGCAGGAAGTGTGACAGTGTAAAAAAAGAATAGTGTTGGAGCATTGCGTTGGAGTCCAAGAAGCTCCGGAGTTCTTCAGTCTTCTTTTTCTGTGGCTATGGCTTAAAAGTAAGAAGAGCAGTGAAACACATGCTGGTATATGAAAGTCCCTGTGAGCGTAACTGGTCCATTCCTGCAGGACTTAAAAGTGTTGAGGGGTGCTGGAAGGAAGGACAAGAATTCTTCTGCAGTGATCCTTCAGTGCCATTTTAGGGAGTGCCTTTGCTCTTGGCTTAAGAATTAACAGATGGATTTTCACTGGGGTGATTCAGCAAAGGTCTGAATAAATAAGGAAGAAATGATCATCAGAGTGGCAGCATTTCAAAACTTGTCAGCTGCAAACTTTTTTAATGGCCATCATCACCTAGTTGCATGCATTGATTGGTTTCGCTGTGAGCTGGCAGTCATATCCTTAAAGTAGTGATGGTTGTAGTGTTTGAAGAACTCCACTGTTTCAGTGTAAAGTAATACACAGACTCCTTTAAAATACTGTATAATACAGGGGGAAACTGGCTGTATCTTCTTAATAGCTTTTATTTTGGTAACTCACTGAGGTCTAGTAAGAGGGGAGAAGTTGCTGAGAAATAAGTTCTCAGGCTGGTACTGATACAAACCAATACCCTGCTGTCTCTTGCCTTAAAAAAAAGGCAGTCCTATCAACAGGCTGTAAACCAGTCTAATGTTACTAGCATTTTCTTTCTGAAGCTTGTTCACTGAGAAGGAAATATCATTAAAAACACCGGCTGCAAGCAGCGGAGTAAAGACCTATATGTAGTGAGTTGTCATGCAAACAGATTCAAGCAGTCGTCTCTTCAGCCCTGTGTGTACATCATCGTGCTGTGTGAATGATGAAAGCCCTGATCCCGCAAGCAATGCGGTACCTACATCATCCTCTGAACAGTGAAGTGGGACAAAAAGACAACAGACAAAAGTTCAAAGTACTAAAAAATACTTTTTTCACTTCTCAGCTCTTTACTGAGGAAGTGATATGTAAGGAATAGGTTATGAAGACATGGTCTGTGTTACTGGAGACGTGTCGGAGTCCAGCTGCTTCTCTGGCTGACACAGGTATGTGCCTGAAGTGTACAGCAATTCTGTGTCCAGATAAAAGCAGCTTGTCTAGCGCAGTGCGTAGTGATCTGGTGTGTGTATAAATAGCAATCATATTAATCGTTTACACATCACTGTGGTTGTTTATGGTTGTTTATAGTTTTTTAGAACTCCAATTCAAAAATGTCTACTTCCCTATGCATATTTGCAAATATTTATTGTAGGAAAAGAAAATTATACATCATAATGCTAAATGCTTAATTACCTGACAAAATACTCAACTTTTTAAAGTAATCTGGTGCTATCAAATACTATTTTGATCAAAGGACACTGAACAGCCAAGTAGTAGCAGTGTTCAAACTAGGAGGAATGTTTGAGTGCGCGCAGAAGAACAGGACCCTGGAAGTCTCGGAAGAATGAACAGGTTATGAGCTTTGACTCTGCAACGTGAAAACCTTAAAGGGAGTTGTGGGAGGAGGGAGGTTTTGGTTGTTTCAGTAAACTGCCAACCAGCCATACAGTAATTCCTGCCCTCCCCATTTTGAAATTGCTTTCTTGGATGACTTCTGGATGGTATGTTTAGATTTTCTTAACAGAGGGTGCATTTTCAGCAGATAGACTGTGGATGTATGCAAAGTTATGCTAACAAACCTCATTTTCATTTAGAAAAGTTTCTAGCTTACTCCTGGATTCCTGTGTGGAAAGGTGTCTTTCTGTCTTTCCCTGGGCCAGTGATAATAGATACCTCTCTCTGAAGCTGTATACATTAATCCAGGATACTCCTGCGGATTCCAGGGTACTGTGTATCTATACACTGCCTGGGCATAAAGTACAGTGTACATAAAGTCTACTGCACCATGAAAGGACAGAGGATTATTCCAGGGCAGAAATTATACCTATGAAAAATACTGTTTGAAGGTATAGACTTGACTAAATACTGAGCATATCTATTCAAGGCTAGTCTACTGCAGAGGTAAAGATATTGAAAGTACAGGCTGTCGGCAGCTGCCCTCGTTTTAATAGGCTGAAGAAATAATAGATGGGCCCCTAGAGCGGATAGCTGCTCCTAGGCTGGGTTGTTGCTCACCCAGCAGCGAAAGAACAGATGAGATATGAGGAAATCAAAGAAGTGCTGTGAGGCAAATTGGCTGTGGGACGAAAATGCTGTAGGCAGTTTTGTAGGTGTTCTTTTCAGATTCCCCAGTGTCCCCTTAGTGTTTCCTCAGCTGTGAGGAGATGAGGTTGAGCAGCTTCTAGTCCCTGTCCTCTGTAGAGAGTAAGAGATAAAGTTCTCTAAACAATTGTAACTTTTTAAAATGTGGTTTCTTAGTACATCTTCAGCCTTTCATTAATCGTTACAATAAAATGCATTTAGTCAACAGATTTACAGAATATACTTGAGAAAGGTGTGGATATTCTGGACAGGGCTGACGGGGAAGAAACTAATGCTTAAAACATTAATGGGAGAATTCATGTATAAAGGTGAAAGAGTAACGGTGTGGAAATAAGATGGATGAAGAAATCAAAACTCTGAAATAGATTGGAGAATAATAAATTAATCAAAAGAGTGAAGAAAATAAATAGATCTAAAGAGGGTCATCTCTGGGCTGCAGTAGGAGACAAGAAAATGTTTGTACAGACTGCATTTCGCATGGGGTATAACCGGTTATTAGAGACACGAAAGGGGTTCATTCTTGGGAGACTTCTGTTACTGTAAGTACTGGTAAGCCACAGCTCGCTTTGCAGGAGGAAGTTCCTGAAGAGAGCTGCATGACAGGCAGCTGTTAAAGAGGAGGGGACGGGGGTGGGCACGAAGCTTTTCTGTTTAATGTGCCTAGCTTGTGCAGGAGACTAGGCACTTTGGTTTAAAGGAGCTGGCCATGCTGGGTTTTGGTTTTTTTCCTCCTGACCCAGCACAGTACGTGGAACACATTATTTTGTTGTCATAAACTTGCCACTTGCAAGCACCATAGCACCTGATTGCCTTCATATTTTAAGGACTATTTCTGTTTATGGAGTAATTCCGAGTGGAGTGCTAGAGATCATGTAATCTAATTTCCTGCTCAAGACGTCTGATACAAAGATGGAATGGCACCTTAAAACTGAAAACAAATGCTCCCAATTTTTTTTCTTTGGTGACCAATGATTCTAAAATAATTGGACTAGAAAACTAATCCATTTAACCTCATCATTCCCATATGGCTAAATGTTATTGTTGCCTGTCTAGAATAATTCAGATAAAAACCTGAATAAACAATTTTCTAGTTAATAGAACATGGTATTTTGGTAAATGCCCACAAGGAGTTTTGGCTTCTTTATTTCTAAGCCTCTCCTGCTAAAGCTTTTCTGTTTGGCGAGAAGGGGTTTTTCCCATGACACTTAAGGTCCTTAAAACTGATCTATCTTTGTATTTGTAGCTATTTGCTGTAACAAGCCATTCTTCATATCCTTTGTCCATGTGGAAATACACAAACAATCTGCTGGTCATAAACACCTTCCAGAAAAAAGTGCCCATCACTTGTTAACAAATTAGGATGAGGAGTTGACTGGATTAGAATTTGTTTCTTTTGTATTGGTTTTCTTGTTGATTTTTCTCTCTTGTGTATCAGAAGAGAGGAAACAAGACTTTTATTCATCATTCTGAATGGCAAAATACATAAAATGCACACCGGAAAAGACTTGTCTACACCTGAGATCTTGCATTTGAAGTTGAGTCAGTGTGAAATTGTCCCTCTAAAGAAAAAACCTATTTGTTAAACTGATGGTAACTTAAACTGTACTTTGGAATCAGTTTATCTTGAAATGTCCGTTTCTTCAATTCTTTACTGACACGCTCGTTAAGTAATATCAAAGCACTACAGCCTACTATGGCTGAATGCATCTTAGTAACCAAGATATATTTTGATGCATAAAGCAACTGGGTTTGCTTTGCATGTGGCGAAGTGATTGTGAGGCTCATAGCTTTCCGTTATGAGTCAGGTTCCTTTCTGCAGCATGCCTCAGAGCATCGGCTCGCTTGCCAAGAAGTGATCTGGGTTCATTTCCATAGTAACCAATCAATAGAACTGTTTATTTGCTAAGGGCCTTGCACTTGAACTAAGAATCTTACAAAGTTAGATGTTACTCTTTAAAGTTAAATGTCACAATTATTTGACGTTTTATTCAGCACGAGGGGGATAACTTGCTGGTGTTGAAATCAATCCAAAATCCTTAAAGATTTTAAGGACGCATTTCCCAAGCAGCTGTAAGCATTTATCTGGTATTTACAAGCAAAAATGCACTTCACGTTCACTAGATCACCTTTTACTATACTGTCAGTGATGTCTGGAATGCTGTATAACTGCAGTGTAATGCTGTAGTTTGCTGCAGAGGTAGAAAGGTGTTCTGAGAAGCAGAAACACAACCTGAACCATAACACTGAGTTGTACAAATATTTTGGCATGTTATTTTGACCTTATGAGTTCACAGAAATGTTCTTCGTAGGAAAAGGCATTGTTATGTGAAAACTGGAAAGGTTACAGATGTAAAAACCCTACAAGAACTTACCAGAATGATGGGCAGAAGTGATTCTGTTAGTGGTAGTCTCAGCGGTATCCTGGGTGACAAGGGGAGGGTAGCAGGTGCGATGACAACTGTCCTATGATGCGCAGATGCTACAAGAAGGGATTTTCTGGCCTTTATGGATGACAAGGGAGCACTGTCAGTCTTGTAGCATTGTTTTATAGCCTTATAACGAACAGCAGAAACTCAACATCGCTTCTAGTTTCCGAAAGGACACTGGAGGCTGGATTGTTTTGCAGGTACCATTGGATGCACTGTCACGTGCAGCTGCAGGCTCCCTGCGCATTCGTGGCCATAGCTGATATGCCTTGACCTGAGAGTAGAGACAGAGCTTAAGTCAAAGGATTAAGAGTTCTTGCTTTTGGAAACTTAATAAATGTTTGAATAATTGCATGCATTTTAGTATTAATTAGTTATTTTTTGTAAGATTTAATTCCAGTAGCTCTTTAAAGTCCAGCAGAACAGACAGCTGGTTATAACAATCATTTGTTTAGATACAGAATTTTTAATTATTCTCTTAATGTAGAGGTTTTTAATCATAGTGGTGTTAAAGTGGAGATCTTTGTGCTGTGCTGAAACTACATATTAAATCCGATTCCAGGGTTCTTTCATGTCTATGTGTTTGAATCTTTAGGGAGGAATACTACCAGTGTGCCAAAATGTGATGTTTTCAGCGTCAGAAGGTCTTGACCAACCATGTCACTTCGTTAATCTGCATTCAAGTTCACCTCCCCGCTCAGTCTTTTTATTCTAACAAGCCCCTGAAAGTTAGGGCAACTACCACCAGGGTTCAGCAAGTGAGCAAGTCCGTTGTCTTTCAGTGTCAATGCAGGCCTGTTGCTTCTGGTGCTCACAGGAGGACGTGAGTATTGTTTCATCAGAGCTTCTAGCGTTCTCAGTCGGCCTTCACAGAACTGGTACAGAAGCATCAGAATACTACAGTGAGTTTAATGACTTAAGATAGTGACATAAATATCCCTTCTCTATCTGAACCAAAAATTTGTAGCTAGACAGCTCATGAAAAAGGTAGAACTGATTTTGATGTGGTGTTGGTTTTAAGAGAGAAGTTCTTAAAATTTATTTATTTTTTTAGGATAAGGTCAAAATGTTACTTAGGAAAAAAAGAACTTATAAAAAATTACAGAGATGTCCTTTCTAAGTTACTACCATGACTTGCAGAAAAAGAGCATTCTCAGGAGCTGTGTTATCTCTAAGCACAATGTTCAAAACGTGCAAACGCGCAGACCCCAGGCACCCAGCACTCGGGCGGCTGTGTTCTGCCTGACACAGCACATCTGTTTGACTATTTCCTTTACCTGAGAGTTGAGCAACTATCACAGAAGTGCTACAAGTTATTCTTAGGCCTTCTAAGTGTAACAAATGTTAGCAGTTATCAAATACCCTTTTTAGGCTGTATTTTACTTGATGACTTGGGCCAGTTTCCAGTAGAGTATGTACCTGTTACTAATTTTGCCTTGTTTTGAATTCACGTTCTGTATCGGATTGAAGTAACTCATATACGGGCAGTTTGGTAATTTTTTTTCCAAAGCCTAGGAAAGTTTGCCATTTAAAACATAACAGATAAAAGGTAGGTAGTTCCTGTTGTACGGAGCCTGTTCCTTTTAGGTCACGTGCCTGAACGTGACTCAGTGTTGTATCATCAGAATCCGCTGGTCTGTGTGGTCACTGAGCTGACTCATTTTAGCAAGCTAGGGTATTCCTGCCTCGGAAGCCACAGTGCCAGTGCGTGCTGTAGCTGGCAATCTCACCACGCAGCACATCGCAGCTTTTGCGAGAGCCTTGCCATTCATCATTTCTCCACAGGTGATGAACCCTGACTCCAGCTTATGTGGAACCATAGAATTCCACCTCTGTTAAAGACTAGAAAAGAACTTTTGATCACCGAGGCAGGCTTCTCAGAATCACAGTCCTTACGTCCCCTGTTATTGAGAAACTGGCCAACCTTGTCTTTAAATACAGGAATTACCTGAAGGTGGTTCTAGACACTTCCTTCGTAGTTTGAAACCTTGTAATTTTCAGTTTTAAATGGATGTTTGATTATGCCTTATTTTGGTCCTAAACACTTTAGAGACCAAATAACTTTGGAAATGTGTTTCCATTACTTAGTGTATTTTTTATTATATGTACAAGACTTCCCTAGTTGTCCTCCCTGTACCTGTTCATTTGAGTCTGTTCTTGCTCAACCAGAGTCACCCAAACAGAATAATGTGTTTGATTTGAGACTTACATAACATCAATACAGCTGAAAGCATCCTAAATTTTGCCTTTTTTCAGCCACATGCTATTGTCAGGTTGTAATCCTCCTGCAGTGAACAAATCCATTCAGGTACTAGTCGCCTTACTTTGCTCTCAAATGGCACATAGCTGAAATTCTAGTTTGCACCAGGTATACTACTTTGTATCTGGTTGTATATAATCTCCTTCATACTTTCCCAAACTTAATCTGTTTTTGCTTGTATGACGCTCCCTTTCTCTGTATTGAAAAACTACTTGTCAAAGACGGTACCTTGAACACGTTGCAAAGCTCGGCAGCTTGGAAGACAGGAGCTAATGTTCAGGAAGACTTCACTCTCCTCAGGCAAACTGGAGAAACCACAGTCTCATTCATTTGCGGAAGCACATGGCTGTTGAATGCAGGTCTCATATTGTGGTCAGTGTTTGAAACAGTTACTAGTCTTGCTGCACAAAGAGAAAAATGAAGGATTACTCAGGCCTGGATCAGATTCTGCACAAAGTGACCGCTCTACAGACACTGGAACCAGTGTGTGTTCTTGAGCTGTCCTATCGCGTTTTCTGGTCCTGACCGTATGTGTGGCTGATACTAAGCATAATGTTCTCTATTCACAGGGAGGTAGTACAGGCAAACTGTGTCCGCTGGAAGAAAAAGTTCTTATTTATATGTAAGATCAGTGCCAGCGCCACAACAGGGATTCTGGATCCCTGCATTTGCAGGGTGTCTGTACGGAAGGTAAGTAGCTCTTTTTCTGTCCCCTCCTCTGTCCCTGCTTGCTCTTCACTTGGTTTGTTTCAACTTCATAAAGCAAACTTTAGCTGCGACCATATAAGGTATTATTTTAGTCAAAATTTTGTAGTAATCTTATTAATTACCTTAGTTTGACTAATTCATGGGGTTTTATGTTCTTATTGAAAAGGACACTTATTCCAGAAGGATGGCAAAGGAATCGCTCATCAGTCTCAGCCTTGAAAGATACTTCTAGCAAGTAGCAGTAAATTTAGAAGCTTCAAACCATGAAGTTTTAGAAGTTTTCAAACCAGAATTTTGTATGCAGCACTTCCTGATTTTGGGGCTAGGCTTTGCAAGAGCCAGACACTGTTTGGTATCAGGCACTCACTCATCTTTTGGGGCAGGAGAAGGGAGACTTTTGCTGCCCTGCACTGAGGATGTTATTAATACTAAATTGTAAACGACCACAGTACAGCTTAGAAAATGTGTGTTGAGCTATTTTAAAATAAAGATTAGTATTTGCTTTTCTAAAAACAAACAAACAAAAACCTACCCAGTACCTTTAATAGCTTAATGGAATGTCTTTTTTTCTAGGAGTTAAAAGGAGGGAAGTCATATGCAAAGGTAAATAGAGATGGCTATGAATTAGCTTTTCTTTCTTGTCATTTATGCCCTCTTAAAGCAGTTCCAGAAGAGTACTCCAATACCCGTGTTCTCATTATGTGCATTATAGTGATGCGGTGGTGTTGGAACTCTATCAGTGCGTTTAATAAATATAGAATAACATTATACCACCAGAATGTTTTTTGTCTTTCAATTTAATATGTTGAAAGAGTTGCAAAAGTAAACCCTTCTGCATGCATTTACTTTTAAAAACAAAATCTCCTTGTTCTTTTTTCTCTTGCGACTTTAATTTTTAACTGAAAATAGAGCTATGCAGAATTTGACATTAAAAGTTCATTTTCTGCTTTTTGCCTTGGGCCACTCCCTTTAATGGGCATTCTCTTCCATTGGAGAGAAACTGCTGTTGGGACGCAGTTAATACCACGTATATAGCAAGTACCTTCATTTAGTAATATGCTTACTACTAACTTGAGAATTTTCTTTTAACAGCTGGGATTTGCAGACCTAAATCTATCAGAGTTTGCTGGATCGGGAAATACCACTCGTCGCTGTTTACTGGAAGGTTATGATACCAAAAATACAAGACAGGATAATTCCATTCTCAAAGTAATTTGTTTCCTTTATCGTGCATAAACTAATAAAGCAGAGAACAAGTGGTATTAAGCACTTTGAACCTCTTTCTAGAAGGAAGACTATTTAAAGTAAAACCATCAGCATTGTTTAGAGCCAGTCATTAAAATCCATGCAGTCAAAAATAGAATTTGTCCTACTCTTTGAAATGGAGCTGGATAGCTGTAAAAGAAAAGCTTTCCGAAAGTATTCCTATCGTAATAGGAACTGAAAAATGGAATAGGGAAGCATGATGAGAAAGTAAATACGCTCGTATAAATGTAGCAATTGTATCTTTAAGACTGGGCAACTTTTCTAAGAGAAAATATCTTAAAGGACTTATTTATGTATAAGCCTGCTTCCACACCTCCATGACGCCTGGAACTTTCCCTCTTCTGTTTGATAGTAATCAACGGAACAACTGGTGAGCACTGCTGGAAGAAACCCACCCTGCTGTTCTCTCCCAGTAGTCCAGGGAGTTTAGGAAAGTGAAAAAGCTGCATTAACCTGAAAATAATTACATACCAAATATTATGAGTAAATTTTTTCCTACCAAGACCCTAGGATTGATTTCTTAAACTCCTGAGTATTGCATTTAAGCATGAACTTTCTGATTTCTTTAAGATGGTCAGACTTTTACCAGAAGACTTTTAATTGATGGCTTTGACCCAGCTAACACCTTTCTCAATGCATTGTTGTCCTATGGCATTATTTACCTTTCAGGGTCGTACTTCAGCTCTGATGTTAGCACAACCAGTTCTTGGATACTAGCAGTTTGCAAAACGCTCTCAGAAAAGAGCACACTTCAGCACCCATGGTTTTAACGATACTCTGTTTGCTCTGTCTATTTTTGCTCTGTTTTCCTGTCTATTTTTCCCTTGAAGACATCTTAACATTAGTGATTCTAATATTCCTCTTCATCTATATCTTTTGCAGAATCTCGCACATGCAACTGTTACTTTACATGCTATTTTGTATTATTTGCATGTGTACTAAAAATTTTGGGTTTTGCATAATTGTGTTTCTCTGTGTATGTGATTACACCATTTTGTTTTACTGAAACGTAAGGTCTGTGGCAAGTATAACGTAGTGACCTTGTATCACAGACCAATTCCCGATTTTTTTTCTTACAGTGGGTTTTGTTTTCTTAATGCCTAGGTTTTGATCAACATGCAGCTAATGTCTGGAGACCCATGCTTTAAAATGTAAGTTTATTAAAAAATTGGTGTGAAATAGTGTTTTGGTCACACAGTCCATGGCCGGAATTACACTTCTAATTTGCGTTTATAAATCTCTCCAATCTGGCAACAATATTAAAAAAAAGCAGAAACAAATGGGATGGTAGCTGAATAATGGCTAATGTGGTAAAAATACCAGCAGAAGTATCATAGTTCTCCTTGCTGTTAAGTACTTAGGGTATTTTCAAGCAAAGAATACTAGCCTGTTATCTGTTTTTTAAAAAAAAAGGCAAAGAAACACTTAAGGGGAACTGTTCCTACGGCAAGCTTATATAAATATACCTTGTATGGGGTGGTCTGGCCAATACTTGTGTTTGAAAAATGTGCTGTTACACCTTTTATTCACAAGTCTCAGATGATTTTAAAAATTAAAAAAACAAATGCAGTATGACTTAGTACAAGAAAAAGCACTTAAGATAGTTAGTTAGCAACGACATTATGCAGCTTAGTGAAAGATGCAAGCGGTACCATCTGAGGGGTGAGGTAGCTAGAAAAATACACTGCTATAGATTTGGGATTCTTTGGCCTCATCGTCCTTAATCTGTGGTTAGGGAAATGTAATAGTTTTGCTAGAGCATGTCAGCTTCCATAACTAACCATGCTAGGGGAAAAAACGGGTCATGAGTAAGATGAAATTTTTGCCTTCTTTCTAGACTAATAAGCCATTTGCTTATGAGGCACCTAAGCTTAGCGGATAACTAAACTGAAACGCTGCAACTGGCAATCTTCCTGTTTCCAGAGAACATGACTTAGTTATCCTGATCAGTGGGAAGTGGAGAGCTCTCACGTGTCATCTTATAGAATAAAGTGTGTTTTATAGTAACCCAAAGCCATTAGAGATATGCTTAGAGACATGGATAGAATCTGCTTCTGAGAATGCCACGTGCAAAATTCCTCGATGCTTGCCAGGATTCTAAATGCCACTGAGTTTCTGTAATTCAGAATGCTGGTAGACTGCGTTGTTCTAAGTGTGTGTGCTTTTCAGTTTCACGTCAGTTCTAATTCCCTATGACAGTAGATAACAATTTTGTCTAGATCAGGTTTAAACCAACTTGGTTGTGTTTGTCACAAGATGTTTGGGGGAGGGGTTGATGAAATAATTCCTTCAAAATAAAGTTGATTCCCTAAGTTCTAGTTTAACTCAAATTTTTCTTCTTTTTATCAACCACATTGTTATACTGAAACTAGTAAGAGATGGAATCAAAACGAGAAAACGTGTGTTTAAGCTGTGGAACAACTTGCCGTTACATGTTGTAATAGAAGCTCAAGAAAGAATTAAGACAAATTCTTGAGTGAAAAATTATGGAGGACTGTTAAGTATAAAACATCGTATGAGGCTCAAGAAATACCTGACTTACAGATGAGGACGTGCTGGAAGAATATTCAGGAGATACATTACTATGTGTGCCACATTCTCTCAGCATCTGTTGTTTGCTGCTGACAAACAGGATGCAAGGCTAGACAGATCTTTGGTCTGAGACAACATGTTTGTTCTCATGTTAGCCCTTTGAAAAACAATCTAGGGCAGAGTTCCAAGTATTACATACAACTTAAACAAAAAAAAGAGCTTAAGGAAAAAAATCTGGAAAAAATTGTTAGCTTCACCCTTATGTCAACCTCAACTCCCTGAGTATGTTCTCAGCTTTCATTTGTACTTTCAGACCTTCTGTTGGATGGAAGGCATCTTCTGTTGTAAAGACATGGTGCTTTCTGCTACACAAACACTTTTACTCCAGTATGGACTAGTATTTTTATTCAAAATACTCTCATAAACTGAAATTAAACTCATCTTTTATCAGATTAATGTAGGCAATTAATATCCTTCTGAATAATTACAGGCTTAATCTGTAGCAGTAAACATATTCTGAAGTCTCCTTTAAGTGAAAAAGATTGTATTTAAAATGAAATGAGGCTGCAGCTCCAAGAAAAGCGGCACTGATCTGCTAACGCAGTCTGAGGTACAAATGGGAAGTAACTCATGATTTGTAGGTTCTGGAGTAACCAAGGCAATTGAGAACTGTTTTCTGCAGCAACTAGAGACTGTGCATTATTGCGGTGGCTGTATCCTTACCACGGTTTCCAGAGAAATCTGAGAACTGCAGCAGTCTAGCTCAGATAATTCACCGAAGGAACTTCTCGGTGTCCCCTTGTACCACTGAAGGCCTGTTCTCCTCTCCTAACCTTCAATAAGAACATCATAACGCTGTAAAATCTGATCTTGTGCTTACTGAATAAATAGGGTGTTACCTGAATTTGTTTGACTGGGCAAAGCTATTCTGTAACCCTAGTTATTGAGCACCTCTTGATTTACTTCTGATCGCACCTGTAACAAGTACATCACTGGTACAGATAAATTTCTCAAAGGCAACTAACTGATCATTAGTCTTGTATACTAATAACACAATGTATTTCTGTTCTTTACTGACGGGTACTGAAGCAGTTTAAGTTAGTGCCTGAATAGTACTGCCTAGGAAAAATACCTCTAACTGAAATTATTCAGACTTGGCATTTTATTTCAAACTGATGAGAGAACCATTTCCTGGAACGTAAACTTTCAACACAAACAGAACAAAAAATTATCTAATCCAGATGTCCTTTGTAGAAGGAAAAATAATTCCACAATCTGCAGTCAGCTACGTATTTTATGAAGAAGCCTGGACAGCCTGATGTTGGATCTGGGGTGACATCCTGAAAGCGTTCCATGCTTGCTTTCAGAAGTATGTTAGGCAATTAAGTTTCATAAGCATTATATTTCTGTAAGTGCTTTTTCTCTTTCTTTACTTTCAAATGTAATGTAAAGGGGATGTTACTCTACATGAAGACAGTGACTAATTTACTGAGTATGTCAAATCTAAAAATGTCAACAAATAGCAATTTGTATGCAGACCAACAGTCTGTTCCCAGGGTCACAAATAACAAAGCATTAAAAAAACTCTAGGTAACATCTTGAAATGTATTTTAGTTGGATTTGTTTGCAAGAAAAGATTACTTTTGTCATTTTATAATTAGTTTCTTTTGCGCTAGCAAAACACGAACTTAGATTTATTTAAATAAAATATCCCTTTAGGTCTTGATATAATCTGAAATTAGCATTTAAGTTTTATTAAAAGCTTTTTTAATGTTGAACCAAATTTAAATTATGTCGTACGTGAAACAAAGCCAGGAGTACATCACTGCACAAGCCTGTCATGCAGGTTTGTTTTTTTTTAACTTAATGTCTTGTCCTGTACTCCCCATGAAGTACTGCATCATACGTATTCTTAGCATGTAAATTTTCCTGGGATTCATACACTTAAAAAAAAAAAAGGTAGAATAAGAACTTCGGAATAAGCACACATCACTCTACCAATCACCAAAAGCAGGAAAAGCCTTTCCAAGGATCCCCAGAAGCCTGAAGGGGTGAGGGCTGAGCAGATGGATTCCGTAAAATGTCCTTAAGCAAAATAGCAAAAGCTTCTTTTTATTTATTCTTTTTAACAGAGGGCTAGACAGCATGCTTAGAGAAAATAAGTTACAAGCCTGGTATGAATTATGCCAAGTTGAAGCCCAGTATGAGTTATGCCAGTTACTTGAAAAGAAAAATCTGTGCTGCTCAGTTTGGAGGGGTTACAGCAAACCTTAACCACCTTTTTCTTACAGGCCTCCTTCCACAGCAATGTCTATAGCAATAGCTGGAGAATCAGAATCTTTGCACGAAGACAGGAAAGGCGGAGAAAACTTAAAAGTAGTCCATCTGGGCATAGCAGGTATAAAATAATGCTCTTACTTTCTCAATTCTTTTATAACTGACTTCACAGCTTGAAGGAGGAGTACAAAATACTTCAGATCTTAAAGGGATGCTGACAGTTGGCCCACAAGGGACCTTCTTTGGTTATTTGTTGACACACTTAGATGGTATCAGTGGAATCTCTCCTTTTTACTTGTGTAATGGTTTATTTAATGGAAAGAAGGAACGAATTGGAATGGTAGCTTGCCGCCTTTTTAACATTTAAGATCTTTCATTTTTTTGTGTGAGAGATTTGTTGATTTGCTTTGGATTTGTATTTTGGCCCTTGATTTTCAACTTATGAACCATAGGGATGATGATAAATTTTGAGTGGTAAAAATTTTAAGTATTGTTTAAAATCAAAGTAGTTACTCTGAAGTTTATTAGAAAAAAATCCTATTAAAACATTTTATTACAGGTTGAAATTTGTGGGTGGTTTGGAGGGCTTTGGGGTTTTGGGGGGAGTTTTCTGTTGTTTTTTACAAGCTTCAGGCTCTTACATTCCTTATTAGTTTATACCCTAAACACAGCTAAAATTGTCTTAACTACAGTGACTTTTTCAGCCAGAAAACATCTAGTACACAATTCTACTGTGGCACTATGGAAAGCATGGTCATGTCTTTAATGTTGACAGTATACACAAACCTTGGGCTACATTTCATACAGATCTTTCTAACTCCATGGAACGCCCTTGTTTTGCTTGGACAGAAACTTTTTTAAGGAGTGCGTTTTCATTAATGTACATGGTGTTTTTGCAGCATTTGAATCGTTAAAGGGCTTGTCAAAACCCCCTGTCAAATTCCTAATCCCTCAGGGAAACCTGACGTTCCAGTCTAATCAAGATTACAGGCAAAGTAATAACAAAGCTGGCTTTAGTAACGTGTTCTGCACGTGTTGCAGATATCTCGTCAAAGAGTGCCTCAGTTCCAGATGAACTTGGTGCATGTGGACATTCCAGAACATCAAGCTATGCAAGTCAGCAGTCAAAACTGTCAGGTAGCTGTTAACAATTTTAAAATTAATTGCTGGGGTTTACTTACTTTCACAGTTGTAGACTGTAGAACATAAGTATATTTTACATGTTTTTAAAAATGGTTTTAGTTGAAAGCTTATTCGTGGGAGCTTCAGGTGTGGGGAGGGTAACATACTTTTTCCTCTTAAAAGGACAATGAATTTTCTGTTCAGATGCGAGACAGCTTCTTCCCTTAGCTCTCTCTAATTAACATACCTGAATGAGATTATTACCTCTTGGATAAGTAAAAATGAGTAATGTTCAAGTGAAGGGGCAGTGATGACACCAAGTCTTATTTGTTAGGAAGCAAGAGTTACTTAGAAAAAGAAAACAGCATGCGCTAGAATCTAAAACCCAAAGCAAATTGCCTAGTTGGGGTATGCATGTACATTCATAAGGCTTCTGAAGCCTCTCTGTAAGAAGACAAAACACAGATTCTGCTTCCAGGATGGTAAAATAGAAGTCATGACACCGGCCGTCAAAAGCATGGTAACCTAGCTCTCCTGCACCTTCCCCACAGGGTACAGCACATGTCACTCTAGGTCATCCAGTCTGACTGACCTCTGCCACAGGAGAAACACCTCGGTGGGTAGTACCTCAACAGGAATTGGAAGTATTCTAGAGCCATGTGAAGAGACTGAGCCAAAAGCAACTGAAGCTAGTACTGACACATCTGTTAAAGATGCACCACCAGAAAAACCCTGCAGGTACACGTAACTTGAAAGACTTATCTAGCAAAAGGAAAACATAATTTACTATATCGGTTCTAAGAGCTCTAAATATATTTATTTTTGCAGGCATCCTGTAAAGCAAGACTCTGTGGAGTCACAGCTGAAGAGGGTCGATGCTACCAGAGTTGATGCTGATGATATAGTTGAAAAAATACTTCAGAGTCAAGACTTCAGTTTAGACTCAAGTGCAGAAGGTATGGAAATGAACAGGAAGCTTAGGAAAACTGATGCACAACACGGGCCTTAGGAAAACCCTCTCTCTTCATAGTCCGTGTTCCTTGTAATCGTAAGGACAGTGCATATGGATTACTACATTTTCTGCTTCATCCTGTGTCCCAAAAATTGAAAAGACCCTTGCGTGACTCAGGTAGCTTTCCCAGAGAATTAACTCTAAGCCTGAAAAGAGCAGAGGTGAATCTACAACAAAGGTAGTTCCTCCAACCTACACCATGTGAATGTGGTTCTTCATTGCGTAAAACATTTGCATCTGAAAGTATCAGTTACAAAACTGGTAGGTTTAAAATTCCTTACTTTTAGTTAGGGCAGCATTAAAGGAAGCTAACATATGTTAATTCCCTTGCCTTTTAGAAGAAGGTTTAAGATTATTTGTTGGCCCTGGTGGAAGCACTTCTTTTGGAAGCCATCATCTACCTAACAGGTATGTAGCCTGAAAAACTAACCCCTAGGTAATACTAAACAAAAATGCATTTTATACAGCAATTATTCTGTATATACATTCTTGATATTTGTATCTTTATATTCTGCATCATTTGAAAGCACCGAAAAGATCTAGATTGTCGGGCTTTGAAACAAAACACAGAGGTTAGTTCCAAATTAGAACTAAGCCCTAAGAATTACAGCTTTCGGAGGTCCCGAAGAGTCTCAGTTCCAGTGTTTTTGGCTATGAGCAATGTTTCAGTATGGACAGAGGAAACAGGCACCACTTTGAAATCTTACCTCTATAGACTTACTATGTTACTCTCTGGAGCTAGAAGAAAGTCTTAAGTGTTTTACACATCCAGTATCATCTTCCTGGTAACAGGCGCATGAAACTCCTGTTTCCGTATGCTACCCTACTCCTGTTTCATGGCTTGTCCATGCTTCAACTATTAGTACCCCTAAACTCTCTGATAATCTGCTTCAGATTATCTTCTTGTAGTTGTTTTAGAACCAGAGATACGTTTTTCTTCTCTAAACCCTCTTCAAATACTGATATATGACTTGACCTGAATGTATTAGTGCTCTCCGATCAGAAAACATTAGAACCAGGTAAGAATATGCTCTAGCACCATGATTCTGCAGTCCAGTGTAACTCTTTTTAAGATTTTTCATCTCAAGGAATTAGCTCAGCATCAGTATTTCAGCAAGTACTTGTGGAATTAGGTAGTAATAAAGTTAAAAAATGAATGCATTTTACAGAAGCAAGCAATACTGATGGTTAAAAGATAATTAATTAGCTGATTTGCAAACTGGGCCACTAATTTCTATTTCGGATACTGCGTATGGTTACAGAGCACACCACAGTAGTATATAGCGATCTGCCCCAAGTCAGTTGCCAGCACGGGCCAGGCAGAATATTATCGTTAGCCAGTGCTTGCCCTGTGAATTTCTAGCTTAGTACTGCAGTTTGCCATGTAAAACAACTACCTATGCTCTGTCACGTGGAGGGGGAGACAGTTTCGTTTAAAATTCAGCACGAACAAAGGACTGCAAGAGGTTTTTCTTGTATCTTAACTTTAGAAGACCATGACTTAGTGGTTTTTTAGATACATTCATCTGTTTATGTATAAATGCTTATAAAAAGTATTAGCATAGCTGGGGTGGATGGTGTACCCCAAAGGTAATGTTTAAGGACCTATCAAGAAATGCAACAGTAACTTCTTTTTCCGTAACAGTATTTATCATTCTGCATTTTGACTGTGGTCAAAAAGCACTTTACTGCACTGGACTGCCGGTTGCTCAGCGGCATGGTTTTCTGCCCTTCACGGTTAGCTATTGTGCTACTAGCTGTTTGGTTGCGGGCGGGGGGGTGTTAAACACTAAACATGTTGATCTCTGATACTTGCTGTCTAGCTTCCATTTAAATTAGAATCGCAGTAACTTCTTTCAACCATTCTTTCAGGGTAGGATCTGGAGCGTATGAACAGGTGGTGATAAAACGCTAGACTAGAATGACAAGCAAGAGGAAGTCTTCGAGCTGTGGCACTGATACTGTTTTTGTTTGCTCCACTGCAAGAGGTGCGAAAGCCAAAGTAAACTCAATGATCTTTTTTTGAAAAGTAATGGAATTCCTCTTGCTCATAGAGCTTCACTTTCTGTGGTATGAAGGCCGTGTTTATTTATGTATACCTTTTGTGGGCACTTGGACTGTGTTTGTAAGCTCTACCTGAGGCTAGTGGCATTACTTGCCTTTTAAGTTGTTTGAAACATTTTTGGAAGCATGATCAAGTGAGTTCCACTTCAGTATTTTATAAAGGAGATCACTTGTGGTGATGTACTTTGTAACTTCTTTTCTAAGGAAGCTTCCGAAAGTTGGTCTTAAATGAACCTGAAGAAAATAATTACTCAATTCGATCCTACCTGCCTTTTCAGTCTTACAGAAGCTAATTACTTCTACCAAGTCAAAATTATTATCCAGACAAAATTAAGGCCTCCAGGAAACAGCCCAGCTATATTTTTATAAATCTACATAACCAAAACCTTCTCTTAAAGAATACTGAGCATAACTTCATTGTACAGTTGAACAGTAGAGGTGAACTTCACATGCATTTAAAAAAACCAACAGAACTAAATAGAACTAAACCAACCAGTAATCAGTTGTGTTAACTGTAAATGAAGTCCAGAGGCTTAAATGCATCAAAGGTGACCTCTGTTTTCATGCAAGCGACATAAGAAGTGGGATGCCACATCAAAATACTAAGGCACAGTAGTGTGTTACCAAGCAAGCTGGCTTGACTGGTAAATCTGGAGTTCAGAAGCTGTTTCCAGAGGAACACACTTCAATAATGCATGAACCTTGACATTCAGTTGGATGGTACCGTTTACACACCTAGTCAGTAGTTTACTACCCCTTTTCTTGTAGCTTAATCCTTCACAGTTAGTGCTTTGCTGTGTTTTGAACGTGCCTTGCAGGATTGGGGAGATACGGGGAGACTGAACTATTTACTAAGCAACTTAAGCTTTAAAACTAGGTATACATCTATACTATTATCAGTGTAACTTATTCAGAGAAGCACTTTATGGTAGACGTACTCTGCACTCTGAAAGTCTTACTGTGCAACACATTTGTTGAACACTTTTTCCTTCGCTGTCTGTCTGCTGTTACATCAGGTCCAATGTACTGTATTTAAATTTGCACAAATAGTGAGATGCCTGACAGGCAAGAAAGATGAAAGATCTCTTAAAATCTTAATTGAGAATTATGGAAGAGTCAATTTTTCAAGGGATGTGCTAGGTGACGCAGTTGTAATTCAGGCTTGGCTCTGCTGTATTTAATTGTAAACTGCAAATGACCTTAATTTCATTATGATCAGCTGTATTGTTTATCAGTAAGGCTCAGATTAAATAAAAATACAAATAGTGTGGACAACTTTTAGAGCTCTGAATGCTTCAAATTCTGCTCAGGGTGATATTTGTCACCCTTCTGTCGAACTATAAGTAGGCCATATTTAATAGGTTAAATTACAAAAAGCAGGCTTTGTTTTCCATAAATCCACAGTAGAATTATTGAACTAATTTTTGTGGGTTTTTTAAGGAAATTTCAGATTTTAAAGCTTGAGTACTGTTATTGAATATAAGCTATTTCTCAGTTACGGTACTTAATTACTTTTATTTCCTACTGCTAATTATGATCTCTTTAAAGTGTTTTAATGGGTAAAAGAATTAATTAAAGATCATACTTTATTAATACACATGTGGTATTATCCATGTCTGTCCTCCACAGGAATTTTTAAACAGAAACTACATTACTGCTAGTATACAACTATCTCTCAGAACATGATATATAACTAATTTGTACCAAACAAATCCTACTGCAAGCCAAGAGACGCATGAAATTTGAATAAATTAGTTCCTTTCAGTACTCTTTAACACTGCTACACTTGTTGACAAATCTATTAAAACCAGCAGTAGTTAGACAGTAGCTTACTTAAGTGTACTAGGAAAAATAAGCATAGTTTGAAGAAAACAGACTTTTAAAAAACGATGTACAGCTATTTATGTAATTCTTAAAGGAACTTCCATAGCCCAGATATGTATTTTGTATTAAAAGATGCAGCTAATGGACATAGATCAGATATTCTGTTCACTAGAAAGCAATTATTCAATTATTTTCTTGCCTGAGCAGATCTTTTAAATAGGAGGGAAGTTTACATGGAAATTAAGCTTTTAATAAAACTGTATCCTAATAATCTATTAATCTGACTTTGAGTTACAACTCTCTGTGAAGTGATTCTCTTAATTGTGCATATTTTAAGTGGAACATAACCTTCATATTTAGATGTAGTACTTTCTTTTTGTAAACTGTTATTAAGAATACTGGAGACACTCAGTAACTGTTCAAAATGTGTTGGTGGATCGGTTTTGGTTTGTTTTTTTTTACTGTATTTAAATGCAAACCTCTCAGACATTAAATAAACTCACGTCTTCAGCTTGGAGTCTTTTTCTAAATGATTATGGAGGGTTTTTAATGCAAAAATTACAAAGTTAATTGGAAGTTTTTGTCCCTTTCAGTTTTCTCTACTGCTTTTTTACCTCTGCGCCTTATTAAACTTCACCTCCAGTCCACACTGCTACTAGTACGTAGTTATTGATCTGTCACCTGGAGAGGGAAAGTAATACATCAGTCTTATGCAAATGAAAAATCAGTTTTAAATTGTGGGACATATTGGTAGGTTAATTATTAAGCAGACTCCCCAAATAACAGTATTTGTGGAAAGTAAGGGCACTGTGTATAGTCCCTCCTCACCTTGCAAATGATAAAATGAATCCTCCTCAGTTGGCTGTAAAGATTTACTGCTATTTCAACTTTTCACACAGTTTGTATAACTTGCAAATTACCTTATTTTTCTAAGAAAATTACTTGTGATATGTATTTTTCTCATCAAGGCATTCAAAATAACCAAGCTTTTTCCTTAGATACAGTAAGCATCTGTTCTTACATAAAAAAAATCTTGACTGGTGAAAATTGCAGCTAACTACAATACACACTATTTGCCACTCAGATCAGTTCAGAAATCAATTGACTGTATAGTAAGGAGTAAGAGAAATAACTGTACCATGTATAACCAACTCCAGGCTCAGCTGTCTTTCAATTCAAAAAGGAAGATAATTTTTCCAAAATTTCATCAAAATATTCTAGAATTTCTTTCGTGGATTGCTGCATCCCTTCTGGTTTTATGAATCAGTTTCCTTCCAGAATAAAGGGCAAATCTTGTCAGTGTTCAAATTGTCTAGTTAAGGACCTCACAGTGGAGAATTCTCTCAGAAATGTGAAGTGTACAGGAAACGTGAACAGATGCCAGTCACCTCACTGAATGCCAGCAGCTGCAATTATAATCACTAGGAGATTTTTTTAAAAAATAGTTTGCTTTGTCTACTTGTATGTTTTCACACTGTTTTACCATGTGCATGTTGTAACAAAAATGTATCTTTTAGACTTGGTTCTCAAAGGAAAAAAATCTCATGAATGAAAATAAGACTAGGTACTGCTGTTGTATACACATATGTACTACATGAATGCAAAACCATTAGCATGGTATGGGAAATGATTTTCCTTTACTACAGGAAATCCTTTCCTTTTTACAGGAAAAAAAATATATATATCGAGTACCAGATCTTTGAGTGCTGTCACTGAACACTTAGGTGCACTTTGTGGACCTTCTGACATGGGGAAAAAACCACCCAAGAGATAAAGATTAGCGTGGGGAAAAATGGCTTTCTATAATTGAGGCAAAGAAAGTAGTTCTGCCTTCCCCTCACTCAAATTCTTGCTGCACCACTACAGGTTTGTGTGACAGATCCGTTCCCTCACATGCCTCACAGGCATGTGGCCTCACATATGTAGACAGACAAAAAACGTATGGCCTCACAGCGAGACCTGCCAACAAGAATGGGAAAGGCAAACATCGTAATACGTTTGATAACATTTCTGTAGGAGAGGTAATTTTCATTTTGTTGCTTCCTTGTTAAAAACTGGAAATTAAGTAAGCGTTTTTCTTTTTTAATGTGAAGGGGAATCTCTCAGCACCCACTAGCAAAGCTTTGCCCTAGTTCACAGGTGTTTGCACTGCCTTTCCATCATAACTAAAATTCTTCATAAACTTGTAAGGCAGCTAGTATTTTTTTTTAAATTGCCTTCTTTCATGATCTACTACTGTTTCCCAGTATCCTCATCTGAGAAAATGCTAGACTCAGTGCATTTTATTTTGGGGATGTTCCCAATGAACTGCTTGCATACAGGACTGCATTAAAATGTATTTGTTTCATGAATGAGGAAGGAAGTGCAAAGGACTTCACAAATTACTTCTGCATAAGGATTTTTCTGTAACTTCAGAAGCCCCTTCCTATGGGTCTTCAATTCAGTTTGAATCAAAAAACAAAGTCCCAACACCTGACCATTATGAGTTACATGTAACTCAGTTACACAGCTGCAACTGAGTGCTCCACATCTCCTTTACCAAAATAATGATAAGCAGCATGGGACAGAGCCTGATGCCACGGAAGCCCCTGGGAGAGCAGACTGAAACACACAGCTGGTGAGATCCACTTCTTTGAGAACCTCGGGGGAGACAGACAATTAACTCCTCTGCTCTTGCAATTAGGCACTAGGGTTTTATTTATTAAAATAAGTGAGAGGATATTTTTAGACTTTATCTATACCACTTTCTCACTTTGTTATTTTTAATTTAAAACACTAATCAGAAACATTCTCTTCAGCTATTCAGATAATCCCTACTAACTTGCTCAATAGCAATCACACTATTTCCCTCCTATTCAGGATACTGTAGGTTTTTGTGGTGATTTTTTTTCATTGGTTATTCTGCTTTATTTTTTTTTTAAATATAGTTTGTTTGGATTTTAGTTTTGGACAAGCCAAGGTTGATCTGTTTTGAGATGTGTGTGCCATCTCCTGGTCAGTGATATTTCCACATGCAATCTAAAACTTCACCTTCATAAAACTTCTTTTCAGCATCCTGATTTGAGGCATCAGAACTGACCTTTGTTTCAAACTACAAGTGTAAGTGGGACACAATAAATATAGTGTTTACTCACAGATATGCATAATAGTATAATCAAAAGACCAATCTGGTAATGAAGAGCTATGCAGAGTGAATCCTGTGGAAGGGTTTAACTACTCTTGAAAAGATTGTTACTTCAAAGAAAATCTTAATTAAAATTGATTTAAGCCCATGAGACCTGGAAAGCTGACAGAAAAAAATAGCTTGTTTTAGTAAAAGCTAGCAGTCTCTATAATTAGTGTATCTATTCTAAGTAGCACTTCTGCATATGATATGTAATAGCTTCAGTATACATACACACACACGCTAAGGAACCCTGTGAAAACACAGCCAAACAGCTGTAGTTTGACTTCAGATTTTCCCCAGGAAAGGCATAAGCACGAATGTAAGAATTGCTGATTGCCCTAGCTATCATTGAAAACTAAACCCTGTTACAAAGAAGGGGGAGAGGAGCCATGAACCCCTTAATAATTGGATTACCGTTTAGGCCCCTTCACGTCAGTCCACCAAACAATTCACGTAAACCATCTTCCAAAAGTAGCTCCAAAGGCTTAAGGGTATAATGTTTTGAGAAAGAAGATGCATTCTGGTACAGTCTTCTCTGTTCACAAGACATTCCTGCAGTTAGATGTTACCTCAACACAAAGTTGAGGACAAATACAATTCCAAATCTGACAGGTCCTCTTCTCTTCCCTCTTCCTCATTTTAATAAAGACATAATGTTTCAAGAAGAGACAACAGAGGAAGAAGTTCTGTGGTCCAAAAATTGTACTATAGTAGCCCATATAGTGAAATGCAGAGGTATTTTCTCATAACAAATCATTGCTATTCTCAGACAGCTATACTTACTAGTGACCAAGGATTTACCAGTTTTGAATTTTACATAGACTTTAACATACTAACTGTGGCAAGTTTGTATCGCACCATGTCAAAAAAAGTTAAACCATTCTAAATATATTAAAGATTAATTGTCATTAAATTAATTCTAAATACCATGTTAAATTGATTTTTAATAATCTATGTCTATTTGTTGTAGGAGAAAAATTGCCCACAAAAGACAAAGCTTATTAAGCATTTTTAAATCAGTATGACAGAGCACTTTCCCTGAAATTCAAACTGTTCTAGATTTTTGTACAATTTCTCAATTCAGAGAGTTACAGCTGCCTTTTCCCTTTATGTCTGATCTTTCACCTTAATCATTTCAAGTGAATTCCAAAAATTTAGAGGGTAGAGTGCCACCATCTTCTTTAAGAAAGTGAGCCCTTACACACTGTTTTTTATTTTCAGAAAGTTGTGAAACAAGGTTTTGTGAAACATGAAGTGAGTTCTGGTAATACCAGCTCATTCAAAATCACCAAAGACACTGTAAAACATACAGAGAATGAGGCCATTTAATTCACCATCTCTTTACCCGTAAGAAATACTTGGTTGAGGTATGAAAATTATTGGTTACAAATATTTGGGAACACAAAGAAAAAGAACTGCAGCGTGTTTCTTCATGAATCCTGTATGAAGAAGGCAATCTCGTGCATCCTTCCGAATTTGTCTTAAGTCCGTTAATCATCTACATGTACCATTCAGCTCCCCTTAAGAAACCAGCCAAGCCAGTAAAGCTCTGCTGCCTCTAACACCTCTGCTCTTTATTTCTGCTACAAAAGACTTTTTGGACAACAGCTGCATGTGAAAACACACCGGGGCCAGGCTAGCACTCACAATGACAGATTTTTATATTTTTTGTTTTCAAAAATAGAATAGTCAAAGATACCAGTTTCAAATTAATTAAATTCAGCTTCTGGAAGGTTACAGGATGCAAATTATTTCCCAAGCAGCACTTATCAAAAACTGGATAAAATAAGGCTAAATCTACTTCTTTTTCTTCCCCAACCTACATCCAACATCATGGCACTCTTCTCGCAGATCAAATTTACTGAGCTTTGCATGTCTGTGGCATACTCCAATTTAACTGGAAAAATACTTAAGTTTTCACAAAGGCTGAGTATGTGCTCATCTTGAAAAAGGCATCTAAAATTTTATTCTACTAAGAATGAACTTGCCTTAAACCTATGTCTGTCTCATATTATTCAGCACAGCAACATAGTTCTGTGTTATCGTCAACTATCCTTGGAATTAACAAAAGATTACCAAAAATCTAGTCAAGACAGAAAACAAACAAATACTTAAAATTTTTCGTCACGGGGATTATTTCCTTTTAGCCTCTGATACCCCAAAACTCTACAAGTTAGTGCAATCTTTGTCAGATGCACTCTTCTTCACTGAGAAAGGTGCTGATGGGTAAAATACTTGAAGGTTTAGAAGAGATTTTGTGGTTCTAGTTAGCACACAGAACACTTGACAGCTACTAAAAAAATGCTTCCATTACTTTAACTGAACTTGGTATGACAAATCTCTGATCTAATGATTTTCATGTTCAGTATTGAACATCACAGCGGAACCATCACTGCTCAGTGTGACCTTGCCAGCAATAAGCTTGCGTAACTTCTCAAAGGTACCACAAAGTTGATTCACTTTGGGAAAAGAAAAAATTGTTCTAAGAGGTATATAAATCACATTTCCATTGACATATGGTTCCGTGCTTTTTTCAACATCCAGGTTTCCAAGATCTTCTGAATTCACTGAAGGTTGGAATTCAGATTTCCTCTCAGTAGGATCATCGTTATACTTTTCATGTTCTAACATTAAACGGTCCAGCAGACTTTGCTTAATGATTTGTGCTGTGAAAACAACTTCACTGATCACTGCATTCTGCAGGTACTTCTCATCTTTAAGACTTGGATACACTGCTTTGAAGACCTTTACAACATACAAAAACACACAGAATTTTTGTCATTATCATAGACTCGGATTTTAACATTTGCTTGTCAAAAAGAGCTTCTAAAATGTGGACATAATTTTTTATTTGATCCTGTTTTGCTTACTACTTTGAACATTTTCAGATAACAGAAAAACTAGACAATATGATGGGATTTTATGTATTACAACTACAGTGGCAATCAGGTAAATTAACAGAACTTAAAAAAAAAATCAGGCTTGTATCTGCAAGCTATCCTCATAGATCACACGAGGTGAAGCCCTGCAATTGTTTATTTCTTTTTAATCATTCTCCTACTTTCCACACTGCCCATCGTGAGGGTCCAGTTACAGTTCCACAGCTACAGAGATTCTAAACTACTTCTGAACTGTCATGTGGAAACCAGGACTGCAGCTATGTCTTTCATTCTGTTTTCAGACTAAAACATTAAATGTGCTCTCACAGATGCAGAAAATGCTAAAAAATAAACTGTGATAGCAAAATCTCTGAACTTGCACACAGACCTATATTCCATGGCAAATAAGGGAACTAGGCGGGCAATCTCATTCCCACTAGTACGCTAGGAAGTGCTTTATACCATCACACTGCCACTGAAGTTCCACAGTCTAACTATTTCTTCTTACTTTCTGATTACATCTTGAAACGTTGATTTATTCCCATAAATTAGTTACATAATAAAATAAATATTGATTTGATAGTCCAGGTTTGATAAGAAACACATGAGATATAACACTCTTGTTTAAACTCAAAGGTTACTGATGTCAAAACTCCCTCCATAATGGCCATGTAACGGAAGATATTTAAAGCAATTTCTAGTATATGTCAGTCACTGAGATGCATTTCCAAGTTTGTTGAGCATTGAAGAGCACTTCACGATTCTATTAAGGGCAGCTGATGACAGGTGAAATTTCAAATGCATAGAATGTCTTTATGGCTTGGAAACTACAAAAGACATTCCCATAACATCACTTAACATCTCACTGCAGGTCATAAGTCACTTGAAGAGATTTTTTTTTCTTAAATAAACAAGTGAAATATTGGAATATGTTCACTGAAACAAATAATTTAAGGCCTCATAAGGTTAGAAAATAAAACCCAACAACAAATATATTTCTCATTATTACTTCATGTTATCTCTGGAAAAAAAAGTGCTTTGATTTATACCATATGGCATTTGGATGCATTAGGCTTTGTCAGTGTGACAAACTGCACATACAGGGGAGCACTTTACAAAAATGTTATCTGAAGTGAAAGCCATTTAGTGATAAAAACCAAAAAGGTTTGATGTGCATCCCTGAAGAATGCGGTACTTGGCAAGATCTCATGCTTCTGCAAATGCAGATCTTGCTACCTGAAAACATCAAGATTAAGGTGTAACATCAAACCACACAAAACGGGTCCTGTCAATCCAATCTCAGGGAAATGCCTTCCAATAATATATTTGACAAGACTATACAGTTCTTCAAAACAGACACTCTGTTAGAAATGCTTTTTGATGCCAACAATGACATGATGAAAGAAATGAATGATTAGAAGAACAATTATAAAAATAGTGCCACCATATGCCTGGCAGGAAGGAGAATTTTCATTCTAAGAATAACAGCCTGTTAAATTAAGAATTATTATCAACATTGCTATTTAGCAAATAACCTAAAAGTTGAAGGCCTTTGTACAAGCAGAAACACAAATCATGAACTTAAGACTCTTTTGATCTGATGGTGTGTGTTAATCAGAGCTAAGACTGGATAGCAATAGAAGACCATAGTATGAACAGCTTCACAGGCAGGTCATAGAACATTTTACTCTTTATTCATCCCCCAAAAGGAAGAAAATAATGCTTACCGTTTTGTACACTGCCTCAGTGGACTTCTCAGACTGAGCAAATTCACTGGTTTGAGGATATTTTCTAACAAACACACCTATTTGGGTACAAAACCCAACATTCTCCATTCCTGTTGGTGGGTGTCCCACACCAGTAAATTCCACTGAGTAATCATAGCATCTAGCAGTCTCTAGAGCCCTAAGAAAGACAAATTATTCCTGTAATACTAAATATTTATCTTTTCATGTAATAAAGATGCAAGCTCTAACAGAAGCAAGACCCTGAGCCTGTGAATGCTTGAGCATAATTTCTCTAATAATACTCACATGCCTAAATATAAGCACTGTCCAAATTTGCTGAATCAGAGCTGTAATCACATCCCTACCACAGTCTGGACTCAGACTAGTATCAGCCATTTAGGCAACCAAACAGTACTGTTATTTTAGAAATATCTGCAGAGAATATCCACAGTTGCTTACTCACTGTCTTAAATGCATTGGAAGTGAGCTAAAACCTACCAATTTTAGAAAACAAAATCATTTGAGAAGGACTCATAATAAACATGCACACCCCAAAACCACAAGAGACCAGTCAATAGGGAAAAAAAAAAAAAAGTGAGGCTTGTTGTAAATGTAAGAGAAGTATATTTGCAAGACTAAAGTCTACCTAATCAAGGTTACAACAATGGACACGATATCTAAATGAAAAACAATTTTGTAGTGTTTCTAACAATCTGTGTTAAAAAGGTGATGGGTCAGGGAACTAAAATGGCACTACCAACCTGCATCATTGTCCATGAAATAAGTAGTAAACTAAATTACTATCACTTCATGTATTTTAGAGAATATTGCAATACTTATATTTCACAACACAAAGACTCTCTCATGTTTGTGTCTCAAAAAATACCACTCCTTCAGCAATATCAATATTTTCAATTCACATATATCCAAAAGCAAAATCTAAATTTACTTTAAGACATCAAAATGGTCTCTAAGGTATTCATCCTTTAGATAATAATGCAGGCAGGTTTTACTATCCTTATTTAGGGAAAAACATATGTTTCAATCTTTGAAAAACTATGTACTTGAAAATCGCTGCATACTTTAAAGTCTATGGCAGAAGCAACCTAATTTAAGGGCCATATTTTCCAACATACAATTTCTGACTACGAGTTGGATAATGAGGTATGGCATCCTTTACTGTACCACATATTTTCTTCCACAACTGCCTGACAGGTCAATGTTATCACAGGATATACATCCCACTCCCTCTCTATTTTGTTACATCTACTGATACTAGAATAAGACACATCTCATGCAACACTATCACGTGCATATATTTTGTATAAAATCTTTAATTGTACTATGATCCACTAAACTACCCTTAACTTTACTCAACGTGCTCTGCTACTGTGATTATTTGATAAATCTGCTTGCGTACTCTTACAGAAAGGTCTGGGCCTATTGAGTGCTCTGATTACACACCATACATAGTGAGCACACTGAGGTTTTTATGCAGCATTTCTATAGCAGGGTATTATTATATGAAAAGGTTAATTAATACTTTACACTTCAAATGCATTAATTGTAATAAAGATACACAAAAAGAAAAGTTAACAACCATAATAAAAAGCAAAACCCACAGAGTGTGCTTAACTATTCATAACAGCAAAGAAGTATTTCACCAGAGCAGCAGGTGTGAAACTCCACTGACACCGAACCACAAACCATTCTGAAAGCGTATAGCTGTTTCTTTCTCACATTACTGAATGCTCAAAGCTGTCCGCACATGACGCTCAGTAAACTTACCAACTTTGAAACTGCGCTCTGGTCCACTCAAATTTGTGGTCTGGATGCCTGAGTAATTTTACTCTTGGAAACAAGGGGTTAAATTCAGAATTTGGAGTACTGATCACGACTATGCTTGGAGCCATGAAACCAAACACCACTTCAGGAAACTTCTTGAGTTCTGGTTCTTCCAGGTGCTCTATTCTGTAAAGGATAAGTTTACGTATGTCTTTAAAGACATCCTATTATATTTTATTCTTAACCACCAGTCATAACACCCCCAAACCTGTATCTGTACCTTGTAATTTTAAGCCTAGCTCTGCAACATTAGCACTAGCACTGTGTCTGAGTGGCAGCTTAGAGGTTTTTTCCCGAGCAAATTTCTGCTTGCATGTTGTACTTTTTCATCAATAACCTTTTCCGCCATACACTAGCACCACTTGAAATTCTTAGTATGGTTAATTTCAGCACGAGTTAGAAGATGCCACATTCTGCTACTCTTCTGAGTGAAAGGTTTGATCAAGTCTGTCTAGAGAATGGACAAAATTCCAAACTGAACCCTAATGAACTTAGAAAAATGCAGTACATTGGCCTAATACTCACAGTTCAATACAGGTTACCAAGTCAAAATCAAGCATGGAGGGATCCTTATAGGCAACTGAACCGTGATGCAAGGTAATGGTTAGAGATCTCTCAGACGGCTGCAAATAATAAGAAGGAA
>NW_010407338.1:0-3600 GCF_000710305.1 Buceros rhinoceros silvestris | reverse complement strand
CAGGAAGAGGAGACAACCTATGCCTACAAAAGTATTAAAAACATGATGTCACAGAAAGGACCTCAGGAAAAGACAAATTGCGCACGTAACTGAACTAGCTAACACCCTAGATAGATACCTTGTAAATCTCACAAAGGTTAACTATTTTACAGGGATAAAAACCCTGAAGAATTTCTAATACAAACACTTTTTATGAGTATCTACAACAGGACAGAAACGAGCAGAGAAGCGAATCCAACAGCTGTCCTTCATGTTTACAAAAATTTCCACTATTCCCTCAAGCCACTCGGAAAGCCGCTTGTGAATTCTGACTGTAGCTCAACTCCAGACACACAGCGAGTCTGGCTTAGATGTGCAATACAGTTTTTGGGAAGTTATCATGCAAGCATTTTAAGCTATTTTTTCCCAAATAAAATAGACTGAGAACTAAAATACAAGTGTAAATTTCATTCTGAAATACTGCATCAGACAAAACATACAACAAACATTAAATACAATAAAAGGCTACTTTTCTTCATTCTTGAGAAAAAGCATGTGGTATTGTCAGCATCTAGATCCTACATAGTCATTGAAACCATATTAATCAGCTTCCAAGATGTAAACTTTGGTGTTCCTCACCACTCTGACCCATGCTTCAAAGATCCCATCCATAAAGGATAGCAAGAATGAAGTCCCTGCCACGGCGACTAAACGAGAGTTACACGCACATTTCAAAAAGATCGGATCTGCATACCACTGTATTGTCATGTACGAGCGTAAACAGATACTACTAATACAATGTGTTAGTACCTTTACAAACAGTGTTTTCCTCAGACATACACACCTTCAGGACCATTCCTTGACTTGGACCTTTGCTACACTGGGTGACGTTACAGGCATCTACAGCCCAGTAGTCCCCAGAGTCAGGTGCAATTTAGCTAATCAACAAAAACGGACAGCTCTTTATCTACTAAGCTGGTATTTCTGCATTTACCCTCATTCTGAAATTCTTTACCAAAAAATGATGGCAACATGCCACTAGGTCAAGCCAACATAAACCTTAAGTTAACACAATGCAAAAGCTTACATGTTCTGTTGCATTACGCTTGCACAGATATCCAGCCCAGCTAACACTTCAATGCAAGGGCAGAATTTCAGCATCCAAAGCAGCGTGCAGTCAGCACATCCTAAATCTGCCACCTGTAAATTAGATATCAAACAATGTCTAAGTGCTGCATGTTTTCAAAGAATTTCAGTGACTTTCCTAAAATAAAAATTACATATTTACGTAAAAATAACTTTGTAATGATAAAATAAAATGTTTCACAATCATAACTAAAATTTACAGTTGCAGCTGGCTAGCCATGGATTTGAAAATTCTTTTTTAAAATGTATGTGAAGATCCTACAAGATGTTTTAAATGCATTAACCTTTTGTTATGACAGCTATAAACAAGGACATTGGAACACCCCAATTACTCTGGACAATGTCTTCCACATGAAGGGTCGTTCCCTCAAATAATGGTAAGGTATGACTTTAATTATTAAAGCTGAGGCAATCTGCACATTCACCACTGCTTTTCCCTGGACTGCTCGCCATCCAGAACACCGAGAACAGGCTCACCAGCAGCCAGATTAGCACCAAAGGATCTGCATCAAAAAGTTTACAGGCTCAGTCTAAAGTAAGTGGGGAAGGCTGGGGATATGCAGACCACAAATTCGAATATGCAATAGATACTCTTTCCTGTAAGCTTAAGAAGTAGCTGAGCACACAAGCCAAACCCCACTGCTCCTTCTCAGGCTAGGTCAAGGTTGAAGCACACTGCTCAGTTCTCAGTGTGAAAATCCTGAATCTCCTGTTTATTCAGTTTAACCCTACCCTGTGGGCAAACAGAAAGTTTACCCTCTCCTCCATTTTACATCCTAAATTAGAAAAGTCATACTTTTAAACACAGATGCAACACTCCTGAATACGTTCTATTAAAAGCAAATTTCAGTGCCATGACCTCATAGACTAGATTAGCTTTTTATTAGCTACTTGAAGCATGTGAGTACACTGCAGGTGCATTTCCCATTAATTTCTGACATGCTCCCTAAGACATTAACACCAGTTTCAGAGTTAAACACTGAAGACAGAGATACTTCTCAACTTTTTGATTTTGGGAGGGGGTGCTGGCAGGGAAGACATATTAGAAAAGAGCAAACACTACACAACATTACTTAAATAATTTGACTTTACAAAATGAGGATTGAAACATTGATATATTGGGGCAGGAGTGGAAACGAGCGTGGGGGACGAGACCTTAAGAAAGTGGAGGAGAGTTAGCCTCACATAACCCCAACACCACGTCACTTCTCATCGGAGAACATCCACGTGAATGATGACAAACCATGATGAAAGCAGCTTGAACGAAAATCCTGAGCACTAAATGAAAGCCAGAATGCTACCTACTCTCCAAAACAGGCTGCGGCATTTTTCATGTTTAGATTTGCCCACCTTACCACCAGTCAACATAAACTATATGCACCTCTGAAAAACAACACACGGTCATCAAGTGCCTGCTCAGGCAATGCTCTTTTTACAACGGCTCCTCCATTGCACTTGTTTGGTAATTACATCAGCACGTTATCTACACATACCCTGTCTTCCTGAGATACCCAATGTTAACTTTTTTTTTTTTCAAATTTATTTCGTAAAAAGTCAAACCACACTAACCTTCTTTGGTTTGTATTTTCCCACTACATCTTTAATGAACTGGTAGCGTTGTTTGGACAAAGGGGGTGTAAATTTAATAATTCCTGTAAACTGTTTTTCTTGAAAGTTCTTATCCATAATGTTTTTCTAATGCTAAAATAAAAAAAGTTAACTCTTATTTTCCAAAGTACTTTAGAAGATAACAAATCACAGAGTTTGCTGTTTGGTTCACAATTAAGCAGGCGCAGACCTGACACCAGCTCTATTCAGAGAATAACAAAAACAAGAATTAGCAAAATTAGGCACTAGCTGCTCTCGCCACATATAAGGATGTAAATAACCTTTTTATAAACAACTATAAATCATATACAACCATAAAAGGCAAGTTTCATAATTTGTCACTCTCCATCCAGCACACCTACACAGCATTTACACAACTGCAACACATTTAATCTTCCTTAGCTTTTCTGGTAAGAGCAGAAAAATAATTTCTCACTCGGGTGCCTGCTTCCTGGTCTCTCACCTATCATTTGTTTTCTCTTACGATTCAGATCATTTTATATCTCGATTTGTCTATGTACAGCTCAATGCGATTTCTACAATCTGACAACCAGTAGGAAATACATGAATAATTAACATGTTGTGCAAGAAGAAATGTTCTGCAAGGCCTTAGCTGTGGATTTACTATGAGATAAACCTTGTTAGTGCCTGCGTTTTACAAGTAACCAACATAATTTAACATGGCATCACAGTCACGACCATTAGTGCATTTCCAACTCTCCCACCTTTTATTAAAAACATTTTAGCACATATAAATATTTAACATTATTGTTATTTAACATTTAAATATTTAACAAGAAAGAACCTCGCTAAAACTTAAGATAAGGCCCTAACGAGTGAGGAGTGAGCTCCAGGGGTGCCGGCCCC
>NW_010407337.1:0-513 GCF_000710305.1 Buceros rhinoceros silvestris | reverse complement strand
AAGAGAATCGCTCGGCCTCTGCCTGGCCGGTGTGTGTTTGGTTACACAAGGGCTTTATTCGCCCAGTGTTAATTCAGCGAATGTTTCCAGAGTTGGTTCTTATCCTTTTGCGAGCAGAAAGATGCTCTGGAGTTGATAATGCCACAAGTGCAGTTTTCTGCCACGGCAGCAGCAGCCTGGCATGTGCCGGAGCTGCCTGTACGAAGCAGGATCTGGCAACGTGAGAGTCAGTGGCTGCAGAACTGGGTTTGAAGAACGCAGCGCTGTGTGGATGCAAACAACAGTTTTCTGCAGTGAGCAGAGAAGAGAAGAAGAAAAAAAACCCCAAACAAAACAAACAAACCAAAAGCGGCACAGGGGGTGCAGGCAGTGCCCACAGGTGGGGCCGCAGCGTTACCGGCCGGGATGTCCTGGCCCGTTTCCCGCTGCCCCGGCAGTCCAGTGCCTTCAGCCGCGGCGGAGGCAAAGGTGTGATTGTCACCCGTATCAGGGACAAAGAACCGATTGATAATC
>NW_010407336.1:15858-20071 GCF_000710305.1 Buceros rhinoceros silvestris | reverse complement strand
AGCACACATTTATTGTTGTAGGGTAATTTTAAATGCTGGGCTAGATAAAGTAATTTTATAGAGGATAAATTAGCTTTGGAAGAGATAAAAAAAAGGTAAGTTAAATTGATTTTACAAGACTCAAAGGTTTTTTTCTTCTGATATTATATGCCCAGTATCTTATTTGCAAGTGAACTCTGTGCATTTCAGAAGAACTTGAAGAATTTCAAGCTGCTGTAGCCACAATCTGTATTCAACTTTAGCAAGTCATTTCTACCATTTCTTGTCTCTGCAACAAGCTTTAAAATAAAAAATTAACTGATCAGAGGTATGTTGAAGATCTTGAATCATTCACGTATGATAGGCAAGTACTGCAGCAGTTAAAATTATATTGTTTTAAATTACAACCTTGTTCTATATTTCTAGGTTTTACAGAGTTTTATGAAGTGTAAAATTGCATGCATTAACCTTCTGCCATGTCTACCAGAATTCTGAAAAATCGTTCATGCTTGCGCAATCTATTTCTAGTAAATGAAAAACAAAAAAACACCCCAAAAAAACCCCAAAAAACCCTACCCTACTAAAAAACCCCAAGCAAGCTTGCCTACTTCCCAGTAGCTAAATAAACATCAGATGAATTAGTAAAAGCTTTTCATGAATAAATTAAAAATTATTAATCGGGAACATATATCCCACCCACATTCATGAGTGACTGAATACACAAGACATAATATGCCACAAAATACTAACTTCAGGAGAATTAAAAGAGATGTAGTCACATCTAATGGCTCTTAAATACATCAGATTTGATATTTTCCAGGAACTGTTCCATGCCTCACTGAGTTTGTTGATGTGTATATCATTTAGTACAAACAGACCAAATTCTTTCTATCGATGTAAGTGCTGCTGTTCTACAAGAGATCTTCTGGGTCGTCAAGGGCAATCCCCTGCTGACAAAGACAACATATCACTGAATTTCTTTCATAAGCTAACCAAGCTCCATCATAAAAAAAGCATTTTTTTGTTAAGCCCTCCAGTGCTAAACTGTGAAATGTGATTGCTCGAATTTTCCAGAACCGTCCTATAACTTCACTTTTAAGTTTGTGGAATTTGTGGATCTCCATTTATCTCTGTTCCATCAGTGGCCTACAGCTTCAAGAGCCCCTTTTTGTCTCAGCACTGTCTCTCCATCTATTCAGTGGACCACCATCTCGATCTACTTATATGACCATTCACTATTCATAAGCACTCGCACACACGCTTTCATCTCCTCTCATAAAATAGGTTCTCCAGGGCCCCCATCGTCTTAAGTAGCTTTTTTCCACAACTTTTGTCACTAACTTAACTTTTTTCTTGAACAAGGGATGACTCGGGACTGAAAACAGTATCATGCACTAGGTTTCATCTATGCTTTTTAAAATAGCATTAGCATCCTCCCTACTTGAAACACAGCTCCTGATGAATCACATACTATTTGCTTTTGCTGTAGTTGCAGACTCTCTCTTCCATATCCCCCTGCAGTCAACCTTTAGCCTTCTGAGGAATTAAACAGGAAAGCATCAATATCAAAGATTCGGAAAAGAACTGAACAAGAGAATTTTGTAAAGGTCTATCACACCACACTGAAGTAAGATTATAATTACTGCAACACCAACTTTGCATGTGATATTCCAGTACTGGGATAAGCCTATGCAGTTCAACAAAAATGGAAGGCACAGCCTGCAAAAAAAGAGAATCAGCTAGCTTTATATAAAAAAACAAACAAACAAAAGCGGCACCAAAAACAGCCTGAACTGGCTAACCCTCCTAGTACGTATATAGAAATCAAATAACTTCAGCGTATGTTGTCTTTCACTGGACATGGAGAGCACTGGAACACCATGCAAGTTTTGGACCTCAATTACAACAACCTAACAGGATTAAGTGAAAAAAAAAAATAAAATCCATAACCACATTTTAGTGCATAAATTCCTTATTGTCATTTCTAGTTGACAAATATATATATCATAGCAAAACAACATCATAGGAACAGCTGGATGGCAGTTTTAAGCTCAAATGAACCAGCGTCACATGCTGACAAGTCATCTCTCTGATTGCTTTTGAATGGCAGCACATGCAGATTTATTCTCTGCCATAAATTAGAACAATTATTTCTCTGTAGTTCACTTTATTTCAGACAGTGAGCCCCTGCACACATTTTTAAAAGGATATCTTCCCTTTCCTTGATGATAAGTTCATTCTGTTCCTCTAGCTGTCTGATCTTCTTCTCAAATGACTCCTGTTCAGCTTTCAGCCGCTCTTCTGTCACCTCCTTTTCTTCATTTATCCTGAAAAGAATGAAAGAAATAAAACATATGCCCATAGCCACAGTGCCTGACTCCCAACTCCTTTGCCTTCCAGGTAAATAGATATCACCCTCTCCACCCTTAAACAAGTTAGTTCCTCATAATGTTTGTTACATTACACTGGAAGATACATAAGACTTTATACAATACACTATTTTTTCCAAAGGCACTGGTCTCACTAGAGTATATGCAAATTAATGGGCAGCATGGATCAACAATATAAGGACCTGAACCCCCAATTAGATTTGTGCAGCCTGATTACCTGCGGCCATAATGAAGACACACTGGGATCCTTTCAAGCCTAGGGCATGTAGACAACTCAAATGGGAGAGCTTAGCTGCCGAGACAGGAAGGGAATTGAAAAACTTTTCTGCTTCTTAATCTATAAACTAAACCTTTTTTCACATTTACTGGTCAAATGTAACTCCAGGAAAGGAATCATTTTTCTTGTTAGTTTTCTCCAAACTAAACAGTTTGCCTTCTTCTGGGGATTTTAAAATATCAAGCCACAGGAGTAAATTTTTCTTTCTGTCTGGGCCATGGTACCCTGTATCTTGCTGCTCAGTGTAAATAATCAAGTGAAGATTAAACAATGACAATGTAAGAAAGGTTTACAATGATCATTTATTCTGCACCTCAAGAGTAAAAACAATTATTCTGGTATCATGTAGGCAACAAGACCATTATGCACAGATGATCCTGTAACTATGTTAAAAAACATGGCTTACAAATCATGGTTCCATAAAAGCTCTACAAAAATATTAAGAAATGAGCTTAGACTAAGCACTTTGGCAATTTCTGTTGCTGAAGGCTCTTAAAGTTCAGTCTTTTATGATGATGAAACAGCTGCCACAACACAGGTGGCAGGAGACCAATGCAATACAACTTTCAGAAAACTTCAATTTTAACTTCCTTTAGGTGGAACATTCCTATAGGAAGAAGAAAGAGGAAGGGAAATGTTAAAAAATATGTATATATAGGCACTGGATTAAGCCTTCCACCTGGGCCATCAAAATCATTGCCATATTTAACAGAACTCCAATTCAGGGACTGAGCCATCCATCCGACATCATGACATTTCCCTTAAGAGCGCATGGATTTGTTTTGGTATTCTAGTAGAAAAAAAACATAAATATCACAGTTGGTTCACTGCCTGTGCTGAACTATAGACAGGCAGTATTCCCCACTTTAAGATCATCCCACAGCCCTTCCCACAACAGACGGCAAGAAGTTGGAAATAATCAATAATACTGAAACTCACAGCTTTTTTTCTACAAACCTGGAAGGAGAAAAATAACACATAGATATAATCAAATTCTGCGAGTTAGAGCAGTTTCCAAGCTTGGGAAAAAAACTATTAATTGAAAAGTTTCTAAATTACACAAAAGAGACTTGGATTTAACATAAAAACATACCACTACTCATATGCCCACAGTATCTAAATTACGGTCCTATCCCCAGCAGTGGTCATCAACTCACTCCTAGGCCCATTTCCCCCCGCTCAAAGCCTGTCAAAAGGGGTGTACACACATCAGAAAATAAAACTACACAAAGGGAACCAGCTGCATTAACTCTGGACCCATCCCAACACCTATGTACTCCTTAGCGAAGCAGGCAACAAACTTTGAAAACTATCTCAGTACATCCTTGCTTCCCGGTGCAGTTACATCTATGGTACATACACCATAGGTGGCAGACCCAAGCTTTTGCATCTAAACACAATGAGTTTGTTTTCTCTGAATCTGGAGCAATCAGGTAAGTGACTACAGCATATATGACCTTCCTGCAATAATCCATATATGATCTTCCTTCAGATGATTAATGAAGGATGCAAGAATGCTTCCTGTTTCTTAGGATAAAAAAAAAAAAAAAGGAAAAAAAACAGAACA
>NW_010407336.1:0-15814 GCF_000710305.1 Buceros rhinoceros silvestris | reverse complement strand
AACCTTCCTTGTGTTTAGGAAAAAAAAAAAAAAAAAAGGAAAAAATACAGAACAGAGAATAAAAAACATCAAGAAAAAGAAAAGAATGAAAACAGCAATGTCCATGTAGATTAGATGAAAGACAGGATGGAAATAAGAACAGGGGAGAAAAAAAAAAATCAATCAGAAGGGAAAGGGAAGATAAGTATCATCTCTCAGGCACTACACAGGGAAGCAAGCTTGCTTACTAACTGCAGGAGTGATGCTGCATTAGAAAAAGGTTCGGGACAACTAACACACTGGACCACGCTGGCACCTAAGAATATTAAAATCAAACATATATAATCAAGTATAAGAAAATAAGATCAGGTAAGAAAGATCAGAGACCTAGAGAAATTAGACTAAAACTAGCAGGTTTTACCCATCTCTAGATTCTGTGATTTGCTGCTTGTATCAGTCTGCACCATATTCACGTGCTGTGTTTGTGTTTAACACAGATCACAGCAAGCTGTCATACTCCCAGACATACGAATATATTGTGCCACATATCTTACACAGTAAATGACTGAGAATAGTGAGTGATCTTAGAAGAAATGTGACAGTATGTGTTTATGTATCACAAAGCAGGAGACAGCCCATAAAGGGCAGGCGAGATAGAGAAGACAGTTACTCACAGGAGGTGGCAAAAGGAAGTTAAAGAAAAGGAATACAAGAATGTCATCAGATTATACTGGATTTATGTCACATCCTATAAATAGCTCAGTGAGATTTTTTTTTTTATATACTTATTTCTCTGCCTTCCGGCAGTAAAGAACAGATGAAATTTTAGCAGAACTAGGAAGGACTTCACTGATGCCAAACAGAAACTTGACAAGGCTCATAAAGCTCCTGAAAAAGATTTTCACCCGCTTGTGATCAGAAATGAGCAGGGAAAGGATGAAGGCACTGGAAGTACAAAGCACACAACTGCTCTGCTGGGCAACACACTGGTGTCCAGCTCTGTTATCATTGTTTCCAGGAATAAACAGGGGACTGACAGCTGGGAGCAAAGATGACAAATCAGTAGAACTGTTCCTGCTGTTCAGTCTGCAATATTTTCTTGCAAGCGATTTACATCACCTATCTTGTGACACAGGATATACACCACCTTTGTGTAAGATTTGTTTTAAATTCAACACTTCACAGCTTATGTAATCCTAGACACATCTAAATAAAGATTGTAATTTTATTTTACAGGACCCTCTGTAGGAAAGAAAACATTCATAATGCAGATGTATTGACAGAAAACCCTCCTAAGACAACAGCCTTAGGGATCAAATTAATTCCTAATTCACCAGATCCGATTATTATGGTATTCTCCCAAGTCCACTGCTGATACTAGTAATTCTGACTGCCTGATCTGAAGAAGAAATTGATCAACAAGTTTGCTGATGACACCAAGTCATTCCACTGAGTAAGCAGGACTGATTCTCTCCAGATAGAATTTTTGATGCCCTGCACAGGTCAACAGCACTTCAAGTTTTATTTGTCTAATGAAAAACTGGCACGCACAAGAATGAGCCATGATAATACTCACATCAACACTACATTAGGGACAAAACTCAGAAGAACTTAGAAATCTTTACAAAAGAGAAGAGATGAAAGCAAATTTTAAATAGTGGGTTTTAGTTTTAAAAACTGATAGAAAAAAAATGAACTTTTACCAAGAGAAAACTAAACGCATTAAGAACTATGGCTGAGCAAGTTCAGACAGAAGAGGAAACAAACAAAAATAAGGGACACAAACACTCATTGTGAACATTTGTCTTTTAGGGAAGATTTTTATCTGATTTTACTCTGCCAACTAGCTAGCAAAGATAAAAATATTTTGGTGACCATTCTCAAAAAACACAAGTTTTAAATTCCAAGCAAAGAATGGCATTGAAACAGGCAAGTCCCCAGCAGGAGGAAAAATGGAGGAAGGACCAAAATAAAGGCATCATGCAGAGCCCAGCACACACAGAAATCATGGAAGGAAATCAGGTATTCCAAGTGAAAGATGCACTCCAAAAAGATGAACCAAGATGACATACTTGATTGCAACACGCCTCTGGCAGAACTGAGCAAAGTGACTTTTAATACCAGCACTGCGGAAAGAGAGAATGGCAGCATTTTTTTTTCTAAGGACACTGTTCACGAATGTGATACATTTTACTCAAGTATCATGGCAGTTTCTATAAATTAAAACCGAATAACAAAAACCCCAACAATCACAAAACATAATTGAAATTGCTGCACAGGGGATAAATTTTATGATATGCAACTTGCAAAATACAAAACTCGATCTCACATCATGAATTTATAGCTAAAAATTACTTTTTAAGCACAAAATGTAGGTGTGATTGGCGATACAATAATCCTAGGCATGATTTACCTATCAACAAGAAGTAATTTCCAGACAAGCTTAGGGATATCTCATCTGTAGTCTCACTGACTGATCAATTAAGAGAACTACAGCACAGTTTGCTTCTAAAGTAGCACGCGCACACACATACACAAAAAGCAAAGATCTTGACATTGAAGTTAAAGACAGGTAACAATTTGGTTTAATATGAGGTAATGTAACCCAGGAGACAGGGCAACCCAAGAGACCAAACACTGTGTATTTGTAATACGGGCTTCCACGGGAAAGACGTCCTTCAAAGATCCTAAGTGCTGGAACAGAAACACTTAAAGAGCAGATACACGCTACAGCAGTTTTACTATCCTCCTTCGTAATGGTTTCCAGTTCTGTAACCAAATTAACCTTCTGTTTTGATTCTCATTTTCACCTTTTGTTGGAAAATTACAATTTCAGTTGGTCAATTTCATCTTCACACCAGGATAAAAAGTCCACATAAAGCAATGCCAGTAGAAAAGACTAGCATCCCAGACTGCCAGCACCCTACAAAGGGTTTAGGAATCCAAGGGCTTAGGGAGGAAGCTTTACCTCAGTAATGGACAAAGGGCTGTCGGAAGGCTGTTTTACTAGCTCATGGGTACAAGTTATCTGGGCATGCCAGTGGTCTCTGCCAGAAAGACACTAATCTAATAGAAAAAAACATCTTGTATCTCATTTGAAAAGGGCAATCGCTCCCTCTCTTGGGTGGATAAAAGCACTATGATACCTTTCTACCTAAATTGCTTCCAAAGATTTGTTTGCAAAGACAACAGGAAGCCAGCTTTCTCCATGTTTATCTTACCTGCAGAAAGAAAGAATACAAAGTAGATACCAATTCTCACCACTAAAAACAAAAATTAAACTTTCATGAGCCATTTTAAGTCTCACAGTCAATGCCTCTGTTCATTCGAAAGCAAATGGAGCTTTACAAGCATACGTGAACTGTGCAAGCAGTGAAGAAGTATTTACGATGTACACGTCATAGAGCCAGAAAGCCACAGTACTATGGCTATATATCAGTTCGGAGAAAGGTGAGTGCTTGCAAGCACACGCACACTCATTCACTCTGCAGAGGAAGCTATGGTCCTCTCCATTTAACTAAACGCCAAAATAGAGAGAAGTCTCCAAATCTGCCTATCACTTAAAATATTTCACTCCAGAATACTCTGTAACCATTCTTGGAATGGTGTCTAGCAGCGCTCAACAGTCAGCTGGCTACGCCCCACAGGACCCCGCACTGCTCCCTCTGGAAGAGACTTAACATGTCCTGACACTGGCGCAGAGCACAAGGCCAGGAATCTTTCAGTGTCTTCACCATGTCACTGCTGATTTCATTACATAAGCTGATGACTGCTTCAGGAGTCGCCTGCAGTAATAAAAGCTCAGAGGAAGTCTTTTTTTTGCCTCTCATGAGAGCTCCACTTGTAAGGAGAGCTAAAATTTGCACTTACTGTGCCTACCACTCTCACCACCATGCCAGCAGCACCTTGCTGAAATAACAAAGGAGCCATGTTGGTTGTTTTGGAAAATAACAGCTGATCACACTCAAGAATTTCCCATTTACTCAAAGACCTTCAGCATTCATGAGCATGACTCATTCTACCAGGAAATTCCCCTGCAACAATTCAAAAAGAGTCTGTTGACACAGTAAAAATAGGTTAAAATTTACAACATACAAGTCTTTTAAACTTTGAATCCAGTTTGCCTCTCTCTCTTCACCTTAAAAGGAAAGATAGACTGGATATGCTCAAAGAAAGGCAAAATAACAGCTAGATTTACAGGTGGCAGCACAGAGCAAAAACTAAGATTATTTAGCCTAGAAAGGAGCATTACAAAGGATACAGCTGAGTTCTTTCTTCTGACCCTGTCTCAGAATTCAATTTCATAAAGTTCCTAACGGCTAAATGTGATGTCAGCACATTTGGCTATGGGAATCGCCAAGAGCCAAGCACTACAGCCCAGTAACTGATTTTTTTCAGAGGAAAGGATAATAATACAGATATCATTAGGATTTACTCACATGAAGACAAAGTCTGGCACTGAAGCACCTTAGCTAATGGGCACACACACACCCTCCCAATGTTCAAAAGTGTAGTGGGAATAAGAGTTACAGGAAGAGCAGAAAAAATAAGAGATAGAAAAGTAGGTTAGCTCTCCCTTAGCAGCTGTAGAAGTGAGGGGAAAGACCAATATCCTGAATCTCTCAAGCAAGACTTGGTTGAAATTTAAGCCCCAGGAGTTAATCAGATTTTGCTACTGGTTTCCACACAGACAGACCTTTACCACTTTACAACTGCCTTCATGCAGACGGTTATTGACAAACCTATTTCTGACCAGCATCCTGCAATAAATGTGCAGGATTTACTCCCAACTACCACTATTTTAATTCATAAATAGTAGCAAAATAAAGAACAGTGAAGTATAGATTTGGTCAAGTGCGATCTTTATTATTCCAATTATTTACTGTAGGATAGTCTTCCTGGAAAACTTTCAGCATTCACCTGGTTTTTTCTTCTCTGAAAGAGCAAAGAATGTTCTACTGCATGTAAAAACCCTCCATCATCGCACAAGTAGGGATGAAAATTATGGAGAGTTTTAAAAAAGTGACGAGATGAGCGGAATTAAAGTTCAACTTCCCTATTACTCTTCAAAGGACTTTTAATTATATCAAATAAAAATATGATTAGGTTTAAAAATAAAAGAGAACTAAGTATAAAATAATAGTGTTCCACTAATTTTACTTTTCAAAATTAATGTTGCTGCACCTTCTATTTTTCTTCAAAGAAATGTCAGGCAGAAATATCAAACTGTCCTCAGGGAAAAATCACAGCATCTGAGATTTAAGAAGAATCCCTTGCTCAAATGAGTTAGTGTACTACTATTCACGAGGGAGCAGTGTATTATCAGGAAAAATGTAATAAAAGGCTTTTTTCAGTATTAGAATATACCTCTATATATCAACAGTGGCAACAGTGTCCGAATAGCTCCAACATCTGACAATTTGTAACCAGGTTTCCCAGCAATCTACTCTTTATGACAGCCTTAACTAGACATTTTCTAACACATAAGGCAGGATAAAATAGAGTTGCAAGTATGAAGAACTTCAGAAATTACTAAAATACTGTATATCAAGAAATCCTATATTGGTACAAGTTATTAGCAGGCAAAATGGACCATTGGATGAGGGTAATCAGAGAGAAAATATTCCTAGCTGCACCAGAGACTTATTGCATGACCTTGAGCAAGTAACTTAATTTCTATGCCCAAATCTTCCTATAAAAAAAGGACAGTAATGCTTGCTTATGATTGCATGGACAAATGATATCTACGGCAAAAAGCACTGTATTAACACTTGAGAGCCTGCACTTTGTTCTAGAAAAACTTTGCCTTTATAAATTCTTCAGACAGACATGCACTTTTAGCCCAAAGGACCGAAGATCACCTCACGAGACTTTCCCCTCCAACGACATGCAAAAGCTTGCCAAAGCCCCATGTGCTCCTCCTCAATTCTACAGCCTCTATGTAAGAAGCAGATTTCCAAACATTCTGAAGTGTTAGGAACACAGAAGGGGAGAAAATTCTCCTCACTCAACTTCAACCTGATGGTTGTGTCATTTATCTTCACGAATGCAACAAGCACTGGAATGAAACTTAGAAAAAACCTTTTGCTCATGCTGAGAAACTTGCACAGTTACTGCCTCTCCTTTCAAAGGACAGGGAGAACTTGAAGAAATTAATCAAAGTGAAAGAAAGTTTGGCTAGATAAGTTAAAATTAGACTGGACTCCTCACTGCTCTATATCTGCAAACATGGACGAACACTGATGAACGTGTTTCACCCACGAGATCACCAATCCGCCTTTAACATGGCATTCCATATAAAAGCTCACCCCCGACAAATAAGCACTACTAAGTTTATATATCAAAGCTCATAATTTTCAAAGGACAACATGTGCATACTTGAAGCACATGATACAAGCAGCAAACAAAACCCTGGCCCTGTAACTAGGTTTATATGGATGAACTACTGCAGGTCTCAAAACTTTGGCTCTTGTTTTCAATGTTTAGGGGATTTGGGGTCAAGAAGCAAGGAAAAATTGCTCAGGCTGCTTCATCGATCGTACCTCTTCCAGCAGGAAAAAATTACCTTATGCAAATATTCAGTTCCATAATGCAGTTCTACACTGCTTGATCTTAATTAGAGGAATGACTCTCCTTAAACATCATGCATTTTCAGGTGATGTTTATTCTTACCTGGCAAGTTCTTTAATTAAGTTTGCAATGCGTCTCTTGTCCTCAGGACACAAATCCTTCAAAGAAGCACTCTTCATTCCTCTTTCATTAGTGACCTGAAAATTTAAAGTAACATTTTAGAAAGTACTCTTTAAAAGAGACCAAATATTTCATAAGGTATTAAAAGCATTTCAAGACCTAATAATTAGAAGTTGAAAGCAGACAAATTCCAACTGGAAATAATTTCTTTTTTAATGTAAGTACAGTTCAGTGAAACAAATTGCAAATTGTGAAGAACTCTTTTAAGAGACTTGCATTTCAAATGAAAGCTGCTAGCTTCAATACTAAACATGCTGGGTAATGTTTTAAGACCTACACTATTGTCAGATTCATACTAGCTAAAGGACAATAGGCTCTCATGACTTGGAAATCTAGTGCCACGATATCCAAATCCAAGTTCAAACTTTATTATATTAGGATCCTAAAATGAAAAGTAAGAAAAAAACCACTCCCCCTGAATCAAAGCATACAAAGCAGCAAAAAAAAGATAAGCTATATATTGTTAGTAGGCAGGAAGTCCCTATTTGAAAGGATTTTTTTAATATGTACCCTTTCACACACACTATGGTTTGTTTTTAATCACTTATTTGCCACCTTTGTACTTACTGCTCCTCAACACAAACCTGTAACCTATGTCAGTACTCCAATTCTTTTAATGCATCCCTCTATCGCATTGAGAGCTGCAGCATTTGCCATCCATATCCACCAGAGGGCAAATTTCAGCAGTCCCCTCTATCGCCGAGGTTACCGACGTTACCTATTTTGGCTGCTTCCAAGCAGGGAACAGTTCTAAGTTCTAAACCGAGTTTATTTATCAAAAACTTCTGTCATCAGTGACTCAGTTCTCCAGTGCTAACACTAAACACAAAATAAGAATCCCAAGACCAAAGCAGCAATAAGAGCTATGCTATTCTGTCCCAGATTTTAGCAAGTTTAAATATTTCCACTTCACCTGATTTATTTTCAGTTTAGGCTTCTACAAACCCACAAATATTGCAGACCTCCCCAAGCACATACAGTGCTTAACATGCGATACGAGAACGCGACCAACTGCCTTGTAATTTAGCCAAGTTACCGCAAGACAGCACAGAAGAACTTCCAGGCACCCAAAGCAAACACTGGGTTCTCTCCCTTCATAAGCAGTAGCGACGGCTGATCTATCAGGGAGGAAATGTCCCCTTCCATCCATTCTTAGCTAATTGCTTCTTGGACAGTGGTCTGAAACAACTCAAGGGCTGTGTCACTTTCGAAAGAGGTGACGATTTTATACAGACTCCTGTTACACACACCTGACCCTGCGGTACACTCCTATTTAAACTCAATGTATTTTCCTCGGTGGGGGGGTGGGGAGGAGAGGGTGGAAGGCATTTCAGAAGGCAAATCAGACTTTAGAGCTTTTGAAGGGGATATTTGATTTCACAGTTTCCTTCCCAAACATATGCTATTTACAGTCATACAAATGAAGAGAGAATGTCTTTGACTTAACTGAATTTAACTTCAACTAAACATATGGTTGAAGAATTTCCATTTTCCACACTTAAAATGTCTGAAAACTATTTTTTTTTTTAAGCAGCTAAATGATGGAACTTCTTTAAGAAAAATAAAGTTACAGGACATTTTTCACTCCGAAAGGAGACAGAAGCTTCACATGAGTTGGAGATTTTAACAGACGGTACCTCAAGTTATTACCCAAACCTATGTACATAGTGTCAGACCAACATCTGTGGGAAGAGGAAAACCTGAAAACTTAGTCTGTGCTTTTTTGTATCACCCACAGGTATGGATAGGTGGCACACAAAATATTTTCAAAGGCAGTCTTCTACCATCACAGATATCACACTGATGCTGTAGAATTATGCACAGCCAACAGCTCCACCGTCAAAACTAGATGACAAATGAAAGAGGCCAAGACTACGCCGTCTCCTTTCACCAGATTTCTGTCCTTTCGGCACAGCTGAGGGTAGAACACGGTTCTGGATGAAATAATTCTGGACGAAATGTATTACATAAATGGAAGTTTCTCTCACTTCATAAACCACAACTTGGAAGACAACAATTTTTCATGAGAGAAGCAGACAACTTCTGCCCAACAAGAAGAAGAAAGATAGGAAATTTTGGTCAAGACCAGTATAGCAAACTACTGATATATTAGAAGTACTAGAGCTAACGAGACTTTTTTCAAGTCCTCTCCAAGCTCTCATTCTCCTCTCTAGTACTCAAGTCTATGTGAATGAAGAAAATGTAAATCACTTCTGCCAATACTCGTATTAGACAAAACTCTATCCATTCTCTTCAAAAGAGGATTCCGATAAATTGCAGTGGTGAGCCATCTACCAGTACACCAGCGTGAAGTATGTTACAGAAAAGCAGTCAGCTCTCCCTAGACACGCACACAACACCTTGAAGAAAATGAGTTGCATTGGTGTTAAAACTCCTTGCAAAAAAACTTTTCTCCATAACAAGTAAAATGTATTTGTTCTGTTTGTTTCAAGCAATTCAGAACTTCGCTTCAAAGTTAGAGTACAAAGTTTTCATGAGGATTTGGCAAGGTAAGAGAAAAACAGATGGTTAAAAAAGACAGAAAAGAGAAAAAGCTTTGAACACATTTTATTGTCAACATTATAAAAGCACATTTGAGTCTCCAACCAAGATTTCATGTATTAGGCATTATATATCATAAAAAAAAAAACCACCACACAGCATACAATAAAGCAGATTTTACTGTGACATATAAAGGCATCTGTGAGACAGCAGGCTTGCAGATACTCATGAAGAGATGCTTCTAGATAAACATTCTGCATAATGGGGGCTATTTGTGAAATTACTCTGCATGTCACTTAACAGCATCATTTGCAAAGTAGAGGTAGGTACCAGCCTCCCAAACGTAAGAATAAACAGAGAAATGGAAAGGGACAAGCCCAGGATGGGCCCTAAAAATGAACGTTAGTTATTAAAAGCAATGAGCAAAGCAATGAGAACTGAGTGATCTGTCTTCACATCAGAGTTTTGCATACACATGTGAGGCACACAGAATACAGGAGGGAAGGACATCTCAGCTCAGACAAAGATCAAGATTTAACTGCATGATAATACAACAATGATTCAGAAGCAGTCAAAAGTTTTAGATTCTGCCTGTAAGTGGGAGGATACCAAACCCTAGTGACTTAGAGGCTTGCCCAAGATAACTACTAGGTAAAAGACTCAGCAGTACTCAAATGATTTTTATAGTCACTACACTAGACAAATCACATTAGAAAAATGGTATCTCTCAGCAAATTTCTCAATATCACAATTCCTATCACAGTTCAGAATAACCTCACAAAGAAAGTCCACTGCTCTGAAATTTCTAATGCAATGAGCTGTAGGAAAAGCGTCACCTGTTGTCACAGCAGTAGACCAGATAATTCAAAGCAGAGCCAAATATAAAGTCAACTGACAAATCTACTCCTACTAGTCAGATACATTCACTATCAAAACCAGAAAACTAGTTTACCATACTAAGATGAGCAGACACAGCAAAAAGGTTTCTAAAAAGAATGTTACAAGACTTGTTTCTAAGACATAAGACTAGAGAAATAAAACTGAATAGATTGAAACACAAATTCTTGCATGTTTGGTTAGTAATATATAGAGTAGTGGCTACTCAAAGCTACACTCACGCACTCTCTGTACACATGCACTCACAGAAATATATCTATCTAATCTGTTTTACACAGACACAGTTACATATCACTTACATAAATTAGCACATTCAGCCTTTGTTCTCTCTAGGTGGGCAAGCAATCTCAGTGGAAAAGTAATTTTTGACAGCAAGCCAACATGTAAGTGGACAAAAAGTGTAAGTGATGGTAAAAATAACAGTACTCTAAAACTGTTTAAAAGTTTTCAATTTAAAGATTTTCTGTCGTTTTTCTAGTATGCACACTCTTAAGAGCACGAAAAAGTTGCCTTTACTGACCTGCTGTCCTGTCAGATCTCCTGAGTTTCTAAAGGGATCCATGGAAACAGAAGCAACAGCCACAGGCACCTTTAGCTCAGTTTTACTTTTCTGATACTTTGGCAAATACCTTGTTCTTAAATTTCCTTTTGTAGGCACTCCTATAGATGAAAGACAAGCAGAACACACAGATTACAAAGTCAAAAGGGACCCTTCTCTTGCCTCCTACAACAGGACTTCCACAAAGGCATCCCTGCCTTAGCAGCTCCTTTTGAAAGGAATGAGCATTTCAGGTATATGAACACAGTTCCCCCAGGCCTCTCACACCATACACAATTTTATTAAGATGAATGTATCATCAGAAAAAGAGATGCTCGGCACTGAAGTGCACCCAACCACAATGAACTTCAAAGTAATTTCTGAAATGGACACGTTGTCCTCTGACTGAGGTTCAATGCAAAAACCTGTGTTTGTTTCAGATACAAAAGCATAATATTGAGCTTCTGCTTTGACACTCAAAGACACAAAGGAACTAAGCAGCAGTAATGCTGTTAAAAGTACCACTCATATGATAAAATATAGCCTTGTTCTGTTATACAGCCACCCTACCGATTGCTCGGGCCGTTTGTGCCTTTCAGGACCAGGAACACGAGTAAGGTAACACTGGAGGGCACACCCCACAGTTCATCTCTAAAAAGCATCCTGCCACAATTAGAATTAGTTCACCACTACCAACAATAACAACATGAAAGCACCAAAAATCCTGGTGCTGCAATTATAAAGTTCCAGCAGTGACGCTAACATTAAAACCTCCCAGGGCAGATGAAAGCCGATAGCTTCTTGACACTGCCTCACGGTTTGTGTTTTGACTGTTCAGAAGTGAGTGCAAAAACTTTCAGGGAAAAAAAAAATACTGATTTTGTACTAGCAGACAGATTACATTTATTTGTGTAATGAATTTCAGAAATGTACCAGCAACTCAACTGAAAGGACTAAACAAGCTTGCGCACGTAAAGGAAAGCAATGTTTCTGAAATTCTCTCCCACAGAAGTGGAAGAATATTTCCCAAAGTAAATCTATTTTCCTCATTTTGGATCACCGCATTCTTTCCGGGGCACAGAGTGTAATGATATGACATCTCCTGGCTTGAACTATGCTAAGCTACAAAACACACACACTGATTTTTAATGGAGCTGTTTGGCCAGTACTTTTGAAGGGTAACCATCTACTCCAAACCCAGAGTAGCCTTCCTCAAAATTTAGAGCTGCTGGACATACTGTGGACATATACACAATTTCACTAGCGTTAATCATCCCCAGATAGGTTTTCAGGACCTGTTGACACTATAAAAGCTGTTTTTGAAAACAAACAGAAAATTCTGAAGGTGGGGCTAAGAACACCCATCTTTTCCCCAGGGACGTAGACATGCATGCACTCAGCAAATCAAGGTCAAGAGAACTAATAAAAAAACGTAGTTTTTTGTACACAATGAATCTTCATTTTAATTGTCCTTTTCAAACAGAAGACCTGGACATCTCTAATGCTTCAACATTCTTTGGAGACCACATTCAAAATTCAGCTTACCTTATAGATTGGATAAAACTATGCTCTACCTGCAACGGCAACAACTCCCCTAAAACTGTTCATCTTCTACCATAGGCTTATCCAAGCAGTAGAGCATAAAACCTCACTGTAATCCTGTATGTCCCATTACAACTTGTGATGAGTCTGTACCTTACACACTTGAGTATACAAACCATGTCCCTGAAAAGACATTGCAAAGTTTAGCATTCACAGGAAAAACCTGTTTACTTCTAACAGAAGGTCATACAAACCTGAAACAGACACCGTTGACTGGTCATAAGAAACTGCATGTGGCTTTGTTAAAGGTAATAAACAGAGAGAGAGCAAGCTTGGCCCTTTAAACATATCTATTAAAATTAAGTACTTGGGATCTTGATTTGAAAAGACTGTTGTTAAGAAAACACACTGGCAACACTTCAGGAGCACCAAAGGCAAGTAAAGCTTGATTAGAAGAAAAACAAACACTACACAAACTGCTAAAGCAAAAAGTATTACTCCTTCTTCAATGCGCATTAACTTTCAGTTTCTAAGTATTATCTTAGAGGCCACCTTCCCAAAAGATCCCAGGGACCAGTACCAGTTACAAGTGCAATTACTAAGGTAATGAAGTAATAATATTTATTTAATTTAGAGCAGGTTATCATTATATAAGGAACCTCTTGACATGCAGGGAAGACAAATTCTGAAATACTGTATGTTCATACCGTGATGAAATACATTTTGTACAATACATTCTAAGAAACATAAATGAAGATAAATGCACAAGGTTTCAAAGGAAGTTGGTCATTCTCATCTGATCATCACATGATAATTTATAGATGAAAGCCTGAGGAAAGGTTTTCTTGAAGAAATTTCAAGGACTTGCAAATAGAGCTTTAACTACTAAATTACATGACTGCGGAAAACACTTTAAAAAACCACAAAGGACCAGGCACCATATTATTTGTGCTATGTTAGCAATCACTGAACTGGAATCGTTGCCTCTTAGCAGTCACTGAAAACAGGACTCAACACAATTCAGGGAAGGGTGTAAACTACAGCGTCTTCCTTAAAGGGAGTTCCATTTTAGCCTAATGTGAAGACCTTTATTCCCACTTAAATAACTAACATTATACTGAAGTGAAGAACAAAAGCACAGGGCACAAAACTCTGCTCCACTGTCTTTTGTTTATACCCCATTACTGCCTCAGCCTTCTAAGACAGGTAATTGAGTGAATTGGCCAGATTTATGCCCTGTTTACAGATAAATGCATTTAAGGTTTTGCAGTTGTCTTCTTACAACAAAGTCAAATCATTAAAATATTTCAATTAACCTATACAAACTGCTTTGATAGTACCATCTCAAAACTTAATGTAATAAATTACCACTTTGTGGAGAAAATTAGCAACAGTCTAGGATCTTCCTGTTGTGGACAGCAACTTCAAATTCAAACAATATCCACTATCCATCACCCAGCTGGTACTTGGCACACTGGAAGGGGTTGATCACAGGCTCACTTGTGATATTGTTGATCCACTTTATCACCTGTAAACAATTACCACTCACTGGTCTCCCACCAACCTGGGAACATGTTCACTTAGTACTGTCAAACACGTCTCGGTCTACAAACCCTGAAAGCACTTTGTTCTCACCTGTAAACTGCAGCCTGCTATCTCTAGCTGTCATTACACATTGTGAACCATGCTAAGAACCAAGTGAAGAAGCTGAATACACTCTGGAAGTGAAGCACCGTGTCCCCTCGTTCCAAAAAGCACCAAGGTAGATCAAATGTCTAAGTCTGGATCATAGCCCAGCCCAAACAGCTGAGTCAGCACAACTCAGGCAGCAGTCTGCAGGACACCGAGGAGAGTATCTTCAACTCATACCCCTACAGGAAACACAAGCGTCAGCACAGGCAATTGCTTTCTCCACTGACATATGGTTAATCTGTGTGTCAACACGTGGCTATACGAAATAAAACAGATTCACCTAAACAACATTTGGCTTTTGAAGTTTGCTTCCAGTACTGGCAGGTTGTGAAAAGATACCTAGCATCAGGATGAAAAAATTAGTCAGAGCTGTTGGAGTTACTCCCCTAGCTACCACAACCACTGTCCTGTGAAGGTTTGCAGCCCCATGCATTAGAATAAACCAAAGCCAGATCAGGTTACCTTATTCAGCTGGGCTCAAAATCGCCGTGACTCCGGAGCTGATTCACAAACAAGTCCAACATCCTTGTTTCAGAGTGAAAGACCAGAGACAGTACCAGCATCAGCTCTTTAACGTTAACCCACTGCCACGTGCCTCCCAAGACTTCCAGTAGGATGACTATACACATTACAACTCTCGGACCACAACAGCTGATGTTCGGCACAACAGCGGAGGCAGTCGTGACAGGCACCAGAGGAACTGAACATCCTGTTTATGTAGTAGGCCCCCCTCAGGCAAGCAACAGTGCCTCTGCCTTGCTACGCTGTATCTACTCAGCAGTTGCAGAGCCAAGTTCAGCTCTCCGAAGCTATTAAACCAACAATGCCCTATCTCCCAAATTTCCTACCATCACCCCCCTTTTTTGAAAGCACCCGCTACTGTTTGTTCTTGTGTCAAATGCATTTCTGGGTATTTAAACTTTTCCAAGATCAGAGGCAACACTACCTACTTGCAAAGACTTATGTAAAACGGAAAAGGTTGTCAGGAAGAGCCTCCTTCCTTGGACTATCATGATGCATGAGGCCACTGCTGGGCTCAGGAAACCGTGGGAAACAACCTGTCACTTCAGTAATTAATTGATAAAAATACACTGTCAATGTAACCGCATCAACACTTCCACAGCTGAACAGAGTTCTGACAGTGTGGCAACAATCTGATTTGTGACTACCAACCTTCCCCCTATCACATCACAGACAGTTACAGGCAATATTTTTTTTTATGCAAATGCAAAATCATAACAACGTGCTCCATCAACAGTCCACTGGATGGCTGGCCCATTTAATTTGTGCGTGGTTTTCCAGGGGGTGTACAATCAAACATAAATACAAGAGCACACACACATGCTCAGCCACACAAGCCCAAACATCACCGCCAACTCGTTCTGACTCTCTGACACATGCAAGCACATCTCTCTCTAGCCAGGCTTTTACAGGCTGAACCCCCAACACCACAACCACCCCTTACTCCATCGATGTGTCCAGTCCCACACAGTCTCCTGCAACCAGAGCTTGCATGTCTTCTGCAGACGAAGCCACTATGGCCTCCTCATCGACAGAGACACTCAGCCTCCAGCTCCCCCACAGACTCCCCCTAAACGTTGCACTTCCAGTCAAGCTTAGACACCAGTCTCAAAAGACACAGCTTTGCCTGGCTGTCCGTTCAGCCTCTAGCCTCAGTTTTTCTCTGCTGATCCCCTCTGCTGATCGGTCCATAACCCGAACGAACTTCCCCCATTTCCTACACTTTTACCTCCCCCAGGACCTCTCGGATCGGTCTCACAGAAGGTGGACACCCAGTCCCCCCTCCTCCCGCAGGCGACCTTTGCTTTTAATCCCCGCGTGGCTCCCCACTCCCTGCACACAGGAACGTGCCCAACCTCTCCCCCCGGGCCACGCCAGACACCCCCCCCTCCC
>NW_010407335.1:0-1357 GCF_000710305.1 Buceros rhinoceros silvestris | reverse complement strand
AAGGATAATGACGTAAATGTTGGAAGTTTCAAGCAAGTAGTCACGATGATGGATGACACACTGCTCAAGTAACTGGAAGTACTAACAGTGCTATCTAAACAATTATTCTCCAGCATTGATATGCACTGCATCAGTGAAAGTTAAGAAGAGATGTAGACAGATCTGACAAGGATCTGGACTGCAGAGCAGCTGGACTATGCAGTCCTCATTAGGTTGTTTTATACTAAGATTTTGGTATGTGATGTATTTTGCCTCTTGTTTTGATACAGTAGTTCAAAATGCCTCTTCTGCTTCTCCCCTACACCTTGAAAGGAAAAAGATACAAACAACAAAGTCTCAAATAATAATTTTGTGGTTGCTCCCACAAATATGAGTGGTAATTTAGGAAATTACAGGGGTTTGCTGAAAATAACTTCCTTAATACCACTTCAAGTGCTCTTGTGTTGCAAAGTGTATATTTGGAGAAACATGGCATGGAGTAGAGGCCAAAAAGACAGGTCATTCAATGTCACTCTATGTATTTATTTTAAAGTAATATCTGGCAGTTTTCAGATAGTTACATTATTTTGACACGTATATCAGAAAAAATTCCTCCTTCATTTCAGATTAATTTCATCAGTCATCTTTTCTCTTTTAGTTGAGTTTTGAAAATATTAGTAACTGAACAATTTTAAACTACTATGTAACTTTGTTATGGTTTTTCTGACTTCTTTTCCTAAGTATTTAAAACCTATTCCTCGACTATTGGGCTGTCAGGACTCCCATGAGAGTGTTGCTGTCATTGTAACTTTAGTGAATTTCATTACAGAATAAATTTAAAGTTTCTGCTACTGCTATGAAAAGTATTTGAAACAAGCATAGAAATATGAGGAATGGATAGATTTCAGAAAGCTCAATAAACTGTAAAGTCAAATGACTTTACCTATTCGTATTCACTAGATCCAATTTATATTATTCTATTACATGAAATATACTTACCTGTGCCCTTAGTTTCCACAAGCCTGTCTGCCTACCATTGGCCAATAGCAAATTTCAGAAAGGAATGGAAGAAACCCTGGAAAAGATCTTTATGAAAAAGGGAAGCTTCATAATACCTTCTGTCACTCCATAGGCAATATGTGCCCAGATACAGAAAGGATTATTTATACTGGTTATTATTTAAATTAAAACAATCTCAAAAAAGAGTTTGATGGATTTGGCTCTGGTTTCCCATTTATCCACACCCTTGCCTTTCTTTCTTGGAAGAGTAAACCTTCTGAGATTTACTAGATCTTCCATGATGATGTCCATGTCTGTTACTTATGCAGTTATATCTAGTGCCTCTTTCACGGGCACCCCCTCACCATGGGGAAGGAGC
>NW_010407334.1:990-15574 GCF_000710305.1 Buceros rhinoceros silvestris | reverse complement strand
AGCCCGACGGCGGCTGAGCGCTGTGGGCCTGTGCCGGGCGGTATCGCTGTGCGGGTGAAGGGGTTCCCCGAGCCGAGCGGCGTGACGCCTGGCTTACGCCAGAGGGGGCGAAGTGACCCCGCTTGTGTCTGCAGGGAGAGCAGCCGAAAGGGACCCGGCGCCTTCGCCGTCTGCCAGGGACGGCACCCGCTTACTGCTGCTCCAGCCTCCCTCGAGTTGTCTTCCCGCTGGGGCTCTTCGTGTGCCTGTTCTGCACTCTCGGGTTGTTCAGATGCGTGGGTGAAATTTGTACTTCTTTCTGGAAAAAGTATGAGTGTTACTCATTTGCTTTTCTTTCCCCTGCTAGGGTGAGACCGCAGACTTTGAGTTGCTAAAGCATCAGCTGTCAGACCCGGACATAAAGGTAAGAGTTTTGGTAGTCAGGGGTCTGATGGCTTGAAGTTTGTCTGCCGGAGCGCAGTCATGGGAGGAGCCATCCCGGTGCTGAGCCAGGTGCTCTCCTTAAAGCTCAGCTTTTTGCTTTGTGGCAGCTATTGGAATTAAAACACTAAGTGAAAGGAAAAGCAGTTGTGCGTTTATACACTTACATCATCCTTCTAGGCTACTGATGCTTGTTTTTACAGATACGCTGTAGATCGAACCGTGGTTCTGACCGTCACAGCCTTTCGGTTGCATGAATCGGTACCATCTCCCGTTCTCGCTAACGACTTATTTAACTAGGCACGCAGTGGTTGCGGGTATAACTGCTGACGTAGAGGAGCAGTGGTGACAGAGTGTGGTAGCAGTGCCAGCAGTATTGTTTCATGGCTGTGCTGTAGTGTTGCGAGTACCCACCGCATTTGCTTTCTTTTCTGCTGTATTTTTTTTCCTTTTAACTAAAGCGCAAAGCTGTGAGAAGAATGCTGCAGGAACGGTAATGCTATGTGGAACCTCTTTTCTCCGTAAAGAGGACATTTGGTAAAACACTTGTTTTCAGCACCTTTCGGAGTGACAGGCAAAATCAGTGTAAATTTGCTGCTGTTTCGGTATCTCACTTCAAGACTTGAATGTCCCTTCTGCTTAATTAAACTAGGGCAAAAGGAAAACAAAATTAGGATTGAATGCCATTTCTTTTGAACGTGTGTGGTGTGAGAGAGGTGTGAATGCCTTGCGCCGTCCTAGGCCTTCCAGGCAGGCTGTTGGTGCAGGAGTAGCATTTATATTTGCGTTGAAAACTTTCATTGGCGAGGACACATATTCCTTGTATGTTAATGTGGAAATTAAAATCTTAATCTTTGATTTTTAAGGATTTTGTTATTTTCTAGTAACAGGTCACACTGTTTACCTGTTTTTTTCTGCTTATTTTAAGGATGCCCAGATCATTAATTGGCTGCATGAATTTCGAACTTCTGTGGCATATTTGACCAAAGAGCTTGAACAACTGGTCAGCATTTTGCTGGTAAATATCTGTTTGTTACATGGGAAGATTAAGAGTTGAGTGCTCAAAACATCTTGACATCTTGCTCTTTGCTGCCTTTCAGAAGCTGCCATGGCTGAGAAGAAGCCGAGAGGTAGTGGAAGAATATCTGGGTTTTCTTGGCAATCTGGTGTCAGCACAAACTGTCCATCTTAGGCCGTGCCTCCGGATGATTGTATCACAGTTTGTCCCCCGTAAGTTACTTTTCTCTTAATCTTCTTTGTTTGCTTATCAAAACATCTTTCCTAGACAAATGGTGTATAAATACAGTGCATGGCGCAGGTACGGGGTTGGGGTTTTTCCCGTGGATTGCTCTCCCAACTTGGGTAGCTGAACTGTAATGCAGGCAGTTCTCTGTAGCCAGGTTTTAGAAGACGTACTGCAGTGGCTAATACAGACCCTGTTTATGACGATGTCTTGGAAAGGGATGAACTGTAAAATACTGTTATTGCTAGTAAAGAAAAGCTGCAGTGAGGATCATGTCAGATGTTCTCAAGAACCTTCTGGTTCTGTGACTGAAACAGTCTTTTTGATGCGCTTTGCTTATTTTAGAGTCTTTGTAGGTAACTTCCGTGCCTTAGTCCTGATGAAGCCTGTTGCCCAGCGTGTTTGATTTGGTGTTGAAACTGTTACTTCTAAGACTTGTACAATTTTTGATGTAATAATCTCACATTTTGCTAGCTCGAATAACCATCAGAGAAGATGATGTGGATATTTCAGATTCTGATGATGATGATGAAAGTGAGTATAAAGGAAGCATGGTTTACGTACGCTGCTGTAATGCCCTCACCAAGGGAGTGTACAGTGCATGTCGCTTTGTTTTACGAAATTAATTTAGCTGAGTTAATGTAAAACACAAAGAAACAATAAATCCTTAAATTTGCAGGTCAGAGACTTTGTACTTGAACAGTGGGGACCTGCTCCTTGGTACTATCAAAATATTCCTGATGGTCCAGTATTTGTCGGAGTAAGGCTGAATGCACAGAAAAACCTTCCTGGTTCTAGACTGTTGCAGACCCAAAGAGAAGTTAGGAGTTGGTTGTTTGCGTTTTTACCTCAATAAAACTCGATAGTTTGGGGGATTCTTGAGTCTTTTTTGTTGTTTGCCTGCAGTAAGCTTAAATACAATCAATATTTAGAACAGAGATGCTGCAGAGGTAGTGTGTTTATTGATAAGGCAAACAGATAGCTGGATGTCTTTATGTTTCATTATCTTGAATGCGGGAATAAATTTCAGTTCTGCTTGTGATGACCCAGCTATTCTTCAGCTGTTCACTTGTGATGCTGTTTGGATTAAAACCGCCTGCCATAAAAGCCTAATCAGCTGTTTGTCTGACTCTTGTGAAAATGAGGGCATGAAGTCTTTCCATAGTTTTTATCATGTTCAATCAAAATCTACAGCAAGTCTTCTAAATGTAAAAACCCCCCCTGCCATAAAAGCCTAATCAGCTGTTTGTCTGACTCTTGTGAAAATGAGGGCATGAAGTCTTTCCATAGTTTTTATCATGTTCAATCAAAATCTACAGCAAGTCTTCTAAATGTTTCTGTATTGTGGATAAATTTTGGATATCCAAGTTTAGCGTTAGGTATAAGAGCATCTAACAACAAGGCTTGGCCCTGGGGCTGGCAGCACAATCGGAGTTTATTGATTGTGATGCCATTAATTATATTTGTAGTTATTTTTTATGCTTATTTTGGTAGTAAGGCAGTTCAACTTAAACCACACACACACACTGCTCCCCGCAAAAAAAAAAAAAAGTATTGGCAAACACAATTTCCTTGTGAATCTGTAAAATAATTCAGTTGATGTGAACTGTTTTTGCGAGTAACTGATGTAGTTTCCTGTAACCAAATGCATTTTCTTTCTCTAGACCTTTCTGAAAACTTCAATACATGCCATAGAGCATTGCAGACTGTCGCAAGATACGTTCCTTCGTAAGTACAGAGTCCCGTGGACTTGTGTGCCCTTTCCTTGCAGGTTTAAAGCTTGTGAACTGATGAATGTAGTTTTCCCTAAATGGAAGTATAATACTTAGTGAATATTAGGAAAGAAATTGTGCAATCAGAGTAACTGGTGGAATGCTGTATCCAGTCATGAAGTGTCCACGGTCGCCAGCAGCCGAAAATCCTTCGTGGCGTGTTGGTGGAAATAGGAAGCAGGGAAAGTCGTGTTCGTAGCACATTTGAAGTGGCTGCTAACAAGTCCACAGTGAATGTTTGCCGCTTATCTGTTCAGTGATCCTTGTAAAAACAGGCTTTATGCAACTACTTATGTTAAAATAAAGTTACGGTGAAATAAGCTTATTGCAATCTGTCTTCAGAGTGCTGGAGCTTCGGTATTTGCTCTTGTAGTAACAACCTATAACTTCTGGGTTTGTTTTCTTGGGGTTTTGTTGTTTGGGTTTTTTTTAATTGTAGGACACCACAGTTTCTCATGCCGATACTTGTGGAAAACTTTCCTTTCATTAATAAATCGGAAAGGACTCTGGTAAGAACTGTGAATATTTTTCTTGTTTTTAACGTCTAAATGTTCTCTATAGTATGACAACTGACTGGTGCCGTTGAATGCAGATTTTTGAGTGTATTGTTTAAGATTCTCGGGTTTATACACACACACACACACGTATATGTGTATGTATATGTGAGTGTGTCTGTTCAGTGTAAGGTTGTCCAAGCATATTGAAGTCCCTTGTGCATATGCTAGTCTTTAATGACATAACTGCATATCTTTTCCACAGGATTGCTTTCTTAATCAGTGCACAAGATGGACCTCTTTGACGATGAATCTCAGGGTTGTGTAGTAAGGAGACGGTAGGATACCTGTCTCATTTGTTGTCAAAACTGGAAGTGTTTATCAGAAGAAGGAGGGATTGGATAAGCAGACAGAGAGCAATGGACGTTGTAGGTGAAATCCAAGTTGCCAATAGTGTAGGCTGGTGGTTTATTACATCTCTGGTATAGTGCTCGTGTGTGGTGAAAAACAGGCTGGAAGCCTTTGACGGGTTGTCGCTCTTGTGTGATCTTTATATTTACTCGTTCCAACTTGCTATGTTGGCACTTTATTTTACAGAAAGGCAGAGCCCTGCTCCACCAGCCAAGTTCAAACTCATCAAGTGTTGAAACTCCCCTGAAGTCCTCTGTAAACCTTACTAGTTCTTCTACTTCTTTTTTTTTTTCTCAAATAACTTTGGGCATCAGTTCCCTATCTGTAAAACGAGAGGGCTAATAGCTCTTATGTGGTGTTAGGAGAAGAATTTTTATTTTTTATTTAGCGGCTCAGTGAGGAGCAAGTTGTAAAGGAATTCATAACTGTGTTTTCAGGGCAAGGTTCGAATGAAGTGTAATAAAAATATGGTCCATGCATTGTGGTTTTTATAAGTTCTCATTAAACTAGCTCTGTCCATTTTATGTACTGAGTGATCCAGGTGGCCTGTGGAAAAACCATATGTGCTCATGTAATTAAAGGTTTTGTTATAAAGCATATTCACAAAGAGACTATCGTGTACTTCAGTGTGGCGCTTCGCTTAATTTTATGTACTGACTTGACAGGTTTGCTGTAAGAAAGTTGCAGTGTAGTTTTTTGTACGTGTGTATATATGTGGGTGGGCACTGGCACGCCCACAGAACTTGTCTGTTAACCTGTGTCAGTTATAATCAGAGTGACTGAGGAGACGTGTCTGTAGAATTTAGAATTGTCGTTGGTATGTTATAACAACCCGAAGTAAAGATGTAACCAGCCTCACTTTAAACAGTTCTGCTAGAGCTGGTTCTAGATGTAGTGAGGAATGTTCTTGTGGTTTTAATTTTCCTAGAGAAAGTTTAGACGTACACTCCTATGGAATGAATACCTTTTCTTACAGAACATTTATACTCATTCTGTCTAGAGATAGTTGGAAAAATTTGCATGGAAATAGTAGATTAAGAAGTTAATGATAACACATCTTAAGAATTGAAAGTTGATGTTTGGTTTATACATTAACTCTGGATTGAATACAGTCTGATTAAACTATTTCTGGCTCTTTAGATAACAAATTAAACTTGTTTTCTAAAAATCTTTGGCAGAAATAAAGACTTTCTGTTAATATTACTACAGATATCAATTAATTTTGTGTTATAGGAATGTTACGTTCATAACCTGCTACGAGTTACGGTGTACCTTCCAACTCTGAGGCTTCAAATTCTGGAGCTTATTATTGAAAAGCTGTTAAAATTGGATGTAAGTTTGTTCTCTATCATGTTATAAGGAAGCTTGGTGTTAAAATACACAGAGTAGGAAATTAAATATGCTCAACAAAAACATGTGTTGCAGTAGTGCTCATGATGGTGGGTATAAACCCAACCAAATTTACAGTCCATTCCCAGTCTTAAGGTACTACCCGACCCGAGGGTAACAGTATGATGTTACTCTCGTACCCGGTGTGGAATCGCTGACTCTCTTGTAGTGAGCCGGGCTGAAGTGCAGCGAATGTGCTTCTCTTTGCATGGCTGATCTGTTTTATCATCCCCTCGAAGTAGAAGGATTTACAGTCTTAAAGTCAGGAGGGCTAGCACTGTAAATGATTTAAGGCTTGTTATTTTGGGAGAACCTCAGCATACAGCAGTCTGGGGAAAGCTGATATTCGGGAGGTAAAGGTTCAGGCAGTTTGGAGTGAGTGTATATTACAAATATTCCCTTTTAATATGTTTATTTAGTCAAGGACAAAATCTAGTCTAAAAATTACTCATTGTCATTTCTTGTATAAGTAACAAAGTTCGTATTAGTGTCATGGTCTTATAAAAATTAATATATTGTTTGCAACTGCAGGTTAGTACTCCACAGCAAGATATTGAAGATGCTGAAGAAGCTGCTAATAATTCTGGTAGTGAGGAAAAATCTACAGAGGAGGGACTTTTTGACATGGTTGGCTATCTTGTTCCACTCAAAGTTTAAAAGTGGTGGTGTTAGGGGTTTTTTTGTAAAATTTTCACTTTCGAGGTGGTTACAAACTAAGTGTAGAAATAATTATTGCTTTGTCGTTACTGTACTGCACACAGCTCTTGAAATCTGAACAGCTGGCAAATACTAATGTGGTCTCTGATTGTTGACTTTATTCACGTAAATACCCAGCACGTGCAGCGATTCTTTTCGTTAAGTAAAAACACAAGCAGCTATGCAGAAAGCTAATTAAAGAATGGTAGCCGGCTTCGTTTACAAAAATTTGCGTATACTATGGAGTGTCATTTGATACTTTTGTCTTTTTTTTAAAGAAAACTTAAACATATCACTGAATGAGAAATGTGGTGTCACTGTTCCTGTACTTGCTGTCTGCATGATGTCGTGTATGTAAAAGCTGCATGAATGCCACTTTATCTGCCAGGAGGAAGATGAAGAAAGAAAAGGAAACAAAGCTGATTCTTCCAGTAATGAAAGAATGGCCCATCCACTTGCAGAGCGCCTTGATATTTTGATGACCATCCTGTTTTCCTATATTAAAGATGTGTGCCATGTGGATGGTAAGAGCACTTGAACTAGAACCAAACTGGTTGTTTTGCTAACAAGTAATTAAAACATAAGAGGAGTTCTTGCTTTCTGCTCTTGCAAGATGGAGCCCTCGCCCTTTGGCAGCAGAACTCTGCGATCAGCAGCTGTAGTCCTCGTTCCTTCCTCTGCCCAGGGTTATTGGCAAAGGTACCTTTATGACCTCAAAGGTTTAGTCTTCAGTTGGAGATGTTCTGATTATAGAAACGTGACGCTGTGTCCAAACTGTGACATTACAGCGTATAAAGCTAAATAGAGTTTTGGGGGGTTTTTGGTGCTGCAAAACTTAGGAGTTAGAAATAATTTAACCGCACTGTTTTATCATTTGCTCTACTATATTGCTTTGAGTATTAGAATTTTGGATCCCTTCAACCTCGTAAGGACTGAAAGTAGATGAGACCAACTGGCCACCATTCCACTCAGCCAGAATTGCTACAGCAAGGCTTTGTATTGTAGGAAAAAACCTGAAAGAAGTGTCTTATGCTGGCATTTATTGAGGGTTTGAACTTCTTAGTTTTATATATTTAAAACAGAGTATGTAGAAACCATTTTGCTGTATCATCTTCACGCAAGTCAGGTAGTTTATTTCTTAGTGCCACTCCTGGCTCTTCTGAATTAACACATTACTGCAAAGTTTGCATGTCTGCAAACGTGTGTATGTGCCCACACACAGATATTCTCCATATACACCTTCAAAAACAAGCAGGGCTGAAGGGCTTACTTAAACAGATTTTAGTTGTCAGATAAGCCTAGGAGTCAGCTTGACAGTGTTTCTTTACATATTTCTTGCTGGCTTAGAAAGGTACAAATGCCACTTTCGCAGTATGAAGGCAGGAAAAAAGCTGCAATAGCTCATGTTGTTCTGGTTTTTTTCTTTTCTGTGTAGGCAAGCTGGATATCAACACCACAAAGGATTTGTATCGGGATCTGGTTTCTGTTTTTGACAAGCTCATCTTACCGACCCATGCTTCGTGTCACGTACAGTATTTCATGTTTTACATCTGTAGCTTTAAATTGGTGAGTAGAAGCTGTTTTTAAAATGCAGTGTCTTCTGTCATTTCTGCATCTTCGTCATGCCTTTTTTTTTTTCAAAAAATAGTTGTTTTCTGCTGCAGTTCGAGTCCGAAGATAGTACATAGGGATCCATCAGTGTCTTTGCTTTCTTTTCCTTCTCTGTTCTTCCGTTCTTAAAGTTTTTCTTTATGTGGTTGCCCTTCCCACGTTGTTCATAAATGTAAACAGATGGAATCAAAGCTAGTGTGAAGGAACTTGCCTAACTGACCTCTTCTACAAGAATCAGGTGGGGTTTTGAACCCAAGACACAGTGTTCCAGCAGGTTTTTTCAGCACCCCAGAATGATTTAAAGACACTGTGTGTTAGTTCTGCAATCTGGAAATTGTGTCTGCTGTTTGTTCCCTCCCTAGTTTTCCCATCTCTCTCAACAAACTACTGTTCTTTCTCTTCCCATATGAAAATAAGAACACGTATACTCTTTGTGTAAGGGTAGCTAAAGATCCAGCGAAGCTAATGCCCTGTCTCTGACAGCAGTGAATAGTGAACGTGTTGGAAAGAACATTATCGCAATGGTACGATGTTTTGCTAGCAGCAGTCGAGTACCTTCCTGAGCCAAAGTGACCTTCTTTCATGGTAACAGCCCGTGATGGACAAATGAAAGGAGAAAATATCTCATGATATCGTGATTTTTGTACTGATGTGAATTTTTGGCCTCATGAATTTCTGTGGCAAAATGTTCCACGATATAATGATTTAGAGTGAAAAATCACTTTTGTTTCTCTAAATTCGTCTTTTCATTGGATGGCCCTGACCTCATCTGCTACCAGAGACAGTGACCAGTTACTTCCTATTTACCTTCTTACCACTCCTGTTTTTAAAGACTTCTCACTTCTCATTCCTAACTTTTTCCTAGACTTCTGGTTCCATTTACTTTTTACAACCTAGGTATTGAGAAAGACACAGAAAAGAGTGTTCTTTCATCAGGTGTGGAAGTAGTTGTAGGTTATCCAGTTATATACAGTTATAGGTGGATTTTTTTTTAATGCTTTGGTTACGGAAATTATCAGAATTGAGTATTAGGAATCTATTACTTAGTGTCATCAGCATAACAACTCATGATTTCTATGTATCTTGTTCGCAGGGGTTGGCTGAGGCATTTTTAGACCATCTTTGGAAAAAGCTGCATGATCCCAACAATCCTTCAGTGATCAGGCAGACTGCTGGGAGTTACATTGGCAGCTTCTTGGCAAGAGCAAAATTTATTCCAGTTGTGTAAGTTGTTTTGATACATGAGCAGAACCAAACAATTCCTGATGATCGCTAAGGTTAAGTACAGAATACACAGAACGCACATGCAAATGTTGGTCTAGGACTAAATTAATTGTCTTGTTTGTATTTTCTACAATACTGTTCCAGTACTGTTGTGAAATTTCCAGGAGTTTTGCATTTATAGGACGGAGACTAATGATTGCTGGGATTCTTGACTTGCTGTTGAAGACATCACTTACTAAGAAATGCTGAGCAGGGGTGGGTGATGTTGACTTCAGTCAGAGTCACGGATGCTCAGTATATCTCATGTTCAGAAGCGGGTATTTGTAATGCCCTGTGTTGGGCGCTTTATGTAGACTCTGAAACAGGGAAGTCAAGTGTTGGAGTGTTTTGATACAGATGGGTTAAAGTACTTTAGCAGATGGTGAGAATATCTTTTGTACAGACACGTTCTGTATTTGTGTGCTGTTCAGGGTGGGCTCAGTGACTGATGTTGAACTTCATTTGAATTGGAATGGCTTGCAGGCCATGGGCGGCATCTCTCTCTGTACTAATGGTTTACCGTGCGTTCCACAGGCACATCCACTCATCTCTCCTGGCATCTTGCGCTTTCCCTGCTTGGGTTTTCAGTGCTGATACATTGATTCATTTTATGCTGAGATAAAGGAGAAAGCTCACAACAGAATCTCCTTTCTCACAATGAGATTTTCTTACTGATGTTTCTACAGCTACTGAGATCCTTGAATACTTCTTTGTTCTATGCTATTTGAGAAGCTATTTTTAAGCTTTTTTTTCTCCATTACAGTACAGTAAAAGCATGCCTGGATCTCCTGGTGAACTGGTTGCATAAATACATTGATAATCAGGATACAGGGGCTAATGCCTACTGCGATGTAGCTCTCCACGGGCCGTTTTATTCCACGTGTCAGGCGGTGTTCTATACACTTATTTTCCGTCATAAACAACTTTTGGATGGAAACTTACGGAAAGGTGAGTGTAGTAGGTTTGAATGGTATTGAGATTCATTTGCAAGTTTTACTGTTGATGTCTTCTGTAATGTCAATTAAGTATCCGATGGCAAGTTTATGTTGTTGTGCTCTAAATAAAGTGACATGGCTTGTACATCTGTTAGGCTACCAACCTAAATCATCTTTTTTTTCCTCACTGTTGAAAACAATGCCAGTAACTCCTCAACACTGACATCTGGCCCCAGTTGCTGACAATGTTTGAATCCCAGCTATATAAAACTAGTGTGGGCTTCAGTTCATCTGTCTTGGTGACTCGGAGCCTCTGTCAGTCTCAGTAACGTGTGTGAGTGTAGTGTCTGTGTTAGAAGGATCCCTCGGCCATGGCAGGTTACTCTTAGAGCAGCTTTTCTGCGGAACAAGCTGCGGGCGAAGTCTCCGCTGTAAGAGCATGCCCTAGGATGTGCTTCTGTGGTGGTGTGCAGCGTGCAGGCTCGTCAGACTGGAAATTCTTGGAAATTTAAGTTCAGCTTATATGATACATAACCTATATTTGCCAATTGTTTTTATTTTCAAGGTCTGTCATATCTGCAGAGTTTGAATTTTGAGCGCATCGTCATGTGTCAGCTAAACCCCCTGAAGATTTGTATACCCTCTGTTGTGAACTTGTTTGCTGCCATTACCAGGTACCTACTCATTTATTTCGGTTTCAGCTTGATACAGAGGTGTGTGTGTGTGTGTATCTAAAAGTAGTGCAGTACTTAGAACATGGGTTTGTTAGGCACAGTATTGAGTGTTATCTAAGACAGTAACACTGCCCATATTCTAGGTGGGTAAGTTTATGTCTGGTTCATTTTCAATGAAATCCTACAGTACCGTGAAACCGATTGCTTCGTGTTGGAGCCAGTATGATTCTACTTGGAGTGAAGTTTATAGGAGTGGAGGGGAAGAGAACAGACACCTTACCTCCTTATCTTGAAAACTCCTAATACCAGATGGAAGATAGAAGTGATGTTTGTTAAAATATGACTTTGCATTTTAATAGCATCTGAAATTCTTGCTTTTGGTGTGTAGCAACGTTGATCCTTTTTTTTCAATTGCCCTTTTAAAGGAAATACCAGTTGGTGTTCTGCTACACAATTATTGAGAGGAACAACAGGCAGTCTATACCAGTTGTTCGGAGTGGCACTGGGGGTGACCTTGTGCAGACCTGCACCAACCCACTTGACAGTTTCTTCCCCTTTGATCCCTACCTGCTCAAAAGGTACACTTCAAAGATAAACAACTCCTTTCTGCCTTGCAGAAAATTACGAACTAAAACCGTAACTGTCGGTGTCTCTGCAGTTCACATTCTTCACTGATCTTTAGTACTTTTCACGCTGCATATTTTAATCAGACATTGTCAAAGGTTTGAATTGAAATTTCCCCCCAGTGGGGCATGTAGCATTTAGGAAGGAAGGGGATCCTGGAAGGTCTAGTTAATATGTTTGGTGAATTTTCTTTTGGTTTTCCTTGTTTTAGGCAGTCTCTAAAATATCATAGTGTTAGCCTAATACATATTTTGTTGGAGCTGTGGTGGTGTGTCATTTTTTTATTGGGTTGGTTTGGAATTTTTAGTGTATTGCTTCTTGATTGGAGACAAGCTTATTTAAAAGATCTTGCTTTTTAATGAATAGTGGATTATGTGCAGCTTTTCAAAATGTCTGGTGCTGTGATGGTTTAATAACTTTTTAATGTTAGCAGGCAACACTGGCTTTTTTTTTGTCTCTTAAAAAGAAAAATCTGTCTCCACAGAAGGAAGACCTTTCTTAGAAGCAGAAAGTAGTAATAATTATTATATTAATATATACTATTAAATAACATAGAGTGTATCAATTATAAAATTTTACAGTTATAATAAATACTAAAACTATTGATACGTCTTCAAAATTTGTAAGAAAATTATGCTTATTTACAAGCGTAGTGTAGCTGTTAAAAATACCTGGCTAGGAACTGGGAGGCCTGACTGTATCAGAACTCATCAAGCAAACAAATGTAATTTAACCTACCAGCAAAATGGAGTTATTTCTTCATGGGATTAACTGAGTAGTTTGTAAAACCAGACAGAGGGCTATCAAAACGCCGAGCATTTTATATTGCATTATTGCATATGACTTTTAATGAATACATTAATCATACTGTGTTTTAATTCCCCACTCAGATCAAAGAAGACTATTGATCCTTTTTATCAGTTTTGGGAAGAGCTGAGTGCTGAAGATCTTGAGAATCTGAAGAAACCCATAAAAAAGGTATTTTTCTAATCAAAATGCAGTTCAGCTTTTGCCAAATCTCTTACCGGCTGCTTCTGCTGCAGGATTAATATTTCTGTAGTAGATATGAGTACACTAAACATTGAAGGGGAACTGTGACTGAAATGAGGAAGTGCTGGGGGTTGATCAACCCTTGCTTTGAGAGCGCTTTTCTCCTCTTCTGCAGAGGAGTTGGCTTGGCAGCACTGCGAGTGCTAATGAATGCTCTCAGGACATGGACACACCGATGTCACTGGAAATCCACTTTGTAGCTAGGATTTAATGCCCATGTTTCATCACAAGAGTAGATCTAACGCTCTTACCTTTCCCTAGTCGCAGCAATTGTAGTACAGCTCAAATCCTGTTCTTCCAAAGCTCCTACGTAGCCTGTTGACCTTCTTGCAGAACGTCTGTCCTACGTCAGATCTTTGAGTCCTTCGAATGGTGTGTTCTTTCCTCCTTGTGATAACAGACAAAAATATATCAGAATTTATTTTAGAAATAACCTTTTTTGACTCAGTGTTCATTACTTCTATCAAGTCTTCATAGAGACCTGGAGTATCTTTCTGCTCTCACTGATCCTTTTAAATTTATGCAGGGTACTTCTGAAGATGAAGATGATGACTTTTTGAAAGGAGAAACCCCTCAAAATGATGGAGTGGTTGGAATTGCTCCAAATTCTTATGAGTCAACTACCCAGAGCCCAGACAGCAGCATCGGCTCCCCTCCAGACTGTTATGTGCCGTATCCTCAATGACAGCGAGCATCAGAAATGAAAAGGCTGAAAATTGTGTGCAATTTTCTCTCTGTAAAGAGACTTTAACTCGACTTTCCAAACTGGCAAATGTCTAAGTAACTACATTTAGAGAAAAACTATTGTTTCTTAATCATCAGATTTCTACAGATACATTGTTATAAAGTCATACGTTGCTAGAAGAGCTTAGAGAATAAATAGGGTGATATTTTACAAATTTCACATTGAAATGGTTTTTATGACTTAAAAGGATTTTTATAGTTTTTCCTGACTCTTAAAAACTTTGTTTACTAATGTATCTCTACAAGGTTTTATATATCAGGGGTGAAATTCTGGACTTTCTTCCTACTGATCTGTGTGAGGACCAGAATTCCATTGTTGGTGTCCACACTGTACTCTGACGACTGGCTTGGGGTTGCTTCGAAGCAGTGGTGTGATCCCACGACAGGGAAGCCGTGGATCGAGTCTGACAGTGATTCTTTTGCACACATCTGTTAAGCTTTTCCTCTCTGTGGAACAGCAAAGCCGTTCACTAGTGGAAACTGTATTCAGGTGACAGATTTGTAGTTGGTAGCACAACTTTCCCAGCTGTGAAAGGTCAGACTGGTCAAAGTGACACTGGTGCAAGTGTTGAAAATGGTGGGGTAGCCAGGTGTGATTTGTAGATAGTGTTCTTCGGGGTGCTTGTGAAGCACTCTGAGACAGGTATTTATTTTCAGGATTTGAAGTTTATACGTGATTGCTGAAAATACGAAAGTCTTCCCATGTAGAGAGGAAGTGATGGTGTTACTGGTGTCCTTGTGTTGTCCATGTGTCAGTGCAGAGTTTCTCTGTGTAGGTTTCTTGTCTTCTCGTGGTTGCTGGCTTTTAGATTTGAGTAGATTTGAGTGGGAAAAAATAAATGTTATTTGTGTAACATTTAGTTGAAAATTTTATGCATTTGGGACTAAACTCTTAACTGCCTGTCTTTAGCATCTGATGTTGGAGAACCTCCAAAATAACATTTTTATTCAGAGCCAAAAAGATTGATGCAAACAGTGCAATTCTTAACACCTTTGAAAAAAACACTGTATGTAACCGAGGGTCTCTCCGTGTAGTCAGCTTCTCAAAGTTAGTGTGTTCTGACAGACTGCAGAAATTAGTTTTGGGGATGACACTGCAAAATGCATCGCGGGGTCTGTTCATCGTTGGATAAATTGAGACAGTTTTTGGTTTTAACTTGAGTCCTTTTTGCTCTCAGGCAAAAAGTAATAAACAATAGATTCCTATCTGAAGAACCGCATTCTGTCCTGGGATGGAATAACCCTTCTCAGATCAGCA
>NW_010407334.1:518-875 GCF_000710305.1 Buceros rhinoceros silvestris | reverse complement strand
CAGGAAGGAAAACATCCTTTGAAAGCTGCCTTGCAAAATGAGGCTGTGTAAAACTTTCCCAGTTGTAGTACCAGGTTTGTGATTCAGGAACTTCCATGTCTTACTGAAAGTGAAAAAAGAAAGATGTGATGTCAAGTATAACAAAAAATGTGCTACCATGGAACTGTCTGTGCTGAAGTTCACGTACTAAACGGACTTGCTTGAAACACAGATTCAGCTGGGAGCTCCGCGGTGTTTCTGTACCCTCTGCTGTGATAGATTTGGATTGCCTGCTGTGATCCCAGGCAGGGGAGAGGAATGCTGATTCCGAGACAGTTTTGCCTTCCCTGAGAAATACGGTGTTCGTTAAAGGAAGTA
>NW_010407334.1:0-330 GCF_000710305.1 Buceros rhinoceros silvestris | reverse complement strand
GTGGTTGCAGCCGGGGTACCGTTTTTTCCTTGCTGTCGGTGCCAGCAGGACCCGGGCCCCCGGCTGTCCTCTCTTCCTGCGGGATGCATTTAACGCCGCTGCTGCTGCTGCTGCCAGGATTTCTGTTTTCTTACTGTTAGCGTGCAGACGGCTGGAGGGAGAGTCCTTGGTCTTTGAGGAAGAAACGCCATCTTTGGGATTATCTGAAAATTTAGTTTTGTGGTTGCAGTGGGGACAACGGTGGCGTCAATGTGGACTTCACCCCTTCTTACGACACCTTACGGATAATCTCGCGGGTGCCGGAGGCGGGAGTTTCTGCAGCGTTAACGT
>NW_010407333.1:0-12451 GCF_000710305.1 Buceros rhinoceros silvestris | reverse complement strand
AAGCCCCTCCTCAGCTGCTTCCCCCACAAACAAAACTCACACTGTGTTTGTATTACACCGCGAAAAAAAAAATAATGTTAATTCACCGTCTACAGCTGGCAGCCTCTTTGCTATAGTCACGCACAAGGGTGGAGGAGAAGCCTGCGGAGTGAGTCATGGATTTAAGAGGCCCTCTGGTTGTTTATGGCATAACCAGGGGTGGCTCATTCAACATGTGGGAAATCAGTGGAGTAAGAGTTGCTTAAATTCATAATAAAAAGATAAGACAGAGCTGGGCATCCGTACCACACAGCCCCTGCCCCAGCTTGCTGTCAAGCCTCCTTAAAAAGGAGGGGGGGAAGTAGCGTGGCTTGTTCCTGAAGGAGGACTTGTGGTCAGACTGTCATAGCTAGCTGCAGTAGTTATGTGTTTGTCAGCATTTCCATTATAAGTGTAGTTTTCATGTAGTTTACAGCTTGGTTATAAAAATATGCGCTGGGCTGAAATTTGGTCGAAGGCGTCTTCTCCAGAAACATCTAAGTAAATTTTGAAATGATTCTGCTTAGATGCTGAGTGGAAATCCGTGGAAAATACTGGCTTTTTATGTTTCTTATTGACTTTAAAACTTAGCTACTTCTGCACGTGGACACATTTACAGCTGTTGGTCCAAAAAAAATTGCCCTCTCCCAAGTCTGTTAAGTTGGGGAAGAGTTTAAAGGCTTGGCCTCTGCAGGCATTGCCTTTTAGGCATTAGTTAGTGCCACAGGAACTCTGAAGACTCTTGCTGCCTGGCATTAGGGCACCTACCTATAGAAGTGACGCGTGGCACCGCATGTCCACACAGCTCTGACTGTCTAGTGCCAGGTGAGTTTGAATGCCTCAGCGCTGCGGTCAAGAAGCCAGTGCTAAAATGAAGGCCGAATATGTTAACTTTGCTCTGTGGGATTTTTTTTTTTTTCTGCTTCTGAGGCAGGGAACAAGCCCAGTATTTAAGAGGTTTCGTTTATATACCTCTGTATAGACACCTCTGTGGATGCCGTGAAACTTGCCTGCCACCCAGTGGATGTAGCTGATCTCTATATACTCTATTTTCTATACATCTGCTACCTCTGCACCCCACCCAGCCTGACCCTGTCGGTAAGTTTGCAAAACAAAGTGCTCAGGAGTTGTAAAAATACCAGGCTCATCTGGCTGCCCGGGGCCTGTGCGTGGTGTCCGTTGTGACGTGATCCCCCACCAGCCTTCCCAGCTGGCTCGGGTGATGAACCAGAGGTGCATCTGCCAAGGTGTAGCAGCTCCCCGGCTGGGCAGCAGTGAGGAACGGTAACGTGAACGAGGCAGATGATAAGCAGAGGGAGAGGCACTTTCACGCCTGAGACATCGGGAGAATTGGATTTTGCCTTTGCCATGGGATTTCCACATGCACATAGAAGTTTTCACATGTGTGCTGCTGGTTTTTCTGGGCGCCTGGCGTGAGTCCCTGGGGTCTGCTCTGCAGTTATGCTGAACTCACCCATTTGGAACAGAAGTCAATGCCTGTTTGCTCTCGAAGTACAGAAGACATTTTGTAGGTCTAAGCATGTTAGAAATACAAGTCTAGAGTGACAGAATTGCTTGCTCAGTGTCCATAGGTTTTTGCTGTAATCATTTTATATCTTAGTTTCTTATCTTTAAAAATATGTGGATAAGAGTATCCATTGTCTTACGGGTAACTGTAGCAATGAGAACCATAAAAGAACCTGGGAGAAAAGAAATAACTCCCTCTGTGGTTTGCAGGTGTGTAGTGATGCTCTAGAGAGCAGGGGCAAAAACCAGGAATTTCTGTGTTAATTGTAGCAAAGCTTCTACAGGGAAAAAAACATGACCAGGTCAGTTGAAATTAGAGATTGACCTCCATGCATAGGAGACGGTTTTAATTACCATAGGCCACTTAGTTCTAATGATTCCTAAATTCTGCCATGTTAATCACATTTTTAGTACTGCTTTTTTGTGTGTAATTTCCCAGGTTTACTTTCCCTTAGGAAAAGAGCCAAAAGGCAGATAGGCAGCTTAGGGTAGCATACTCATGTCACCATCCTATCTCTGCTGGATTCTTAATGTAACGCCTGGGATTTTGCTGGCTCTCTGTAGAGGATAACCGATGGCAGTAGGTCATGGCTGTGGTCTGTGTTGCTGCAGAGACCCATAGGACAGGGCGGGGAAAGAAGGCGGCGGCAAGGAGAAGCAGGACTCCTGCTTATGTCTCATGTATCTGGTGCTGTCGTGGCCTTGACCAGCCCTTATGTGGAAAGCCTGGAGCCTCTGGCCATTCCCTGACTTGGAGCAGCGTTTTCTGAGCTGCAACCCTGCTCTGCCTGGGCGCGGTGGGAGAAGGTGCTTATTGCTGTGGGTATGGCCAGTGTCATCTGATCAGCGTGAATAGTCGAGAGGAATGCAGACAAAGCCAAGCAAATACCTACTAAAAAATGCACAACGTGCAATTCATCTTTGGACGTTTGACCAAACCTCCAGTATAGCGTCTCCAGCCCTCATGTTAGATTTCATATCTGTCCTGAAGAGCTGGAAGGGTGCTATAGCCTTCGATGTTTGGCAGAGATTTCTATTAACATTGAAAGACAGCATTCCCTAGCCTTGTTCTGAAAACAGCTGAAGTATTTTGGCTGAGTTCTTCTAATCGCAGTCTGTCCCCCTTGCTTAAAGGCAACCTCTACAACAGATGGAACAGAATTTAGCATGAGGCGGACATTCAACTTGGAAAATTTCAACCCAAGCAGTCAAAGTCTGGCCAAGTTACAAGCAGCTGGAAGCAGCATCTTGCATTGGAAGTGTTCAGCAACTGCCTAACAGGCAGTGCTACAAGCTTCATCAATACTGTATATGTGTTTATGTACATGGAAATACACTGCTGAATTATAATATTAATTAATAGGTTACCCGGTCAATCAACTGGCAGCCAGTTAATTCTGATTTTTTGTTTTTTACTCGAGAGTTGAACCTGTATCTCTCTAGTTAGTTGTATCAATGCTTTTCCTTACGTTATTCATTGCTGTCTTCTTGGCTGAAAAACTGAAAACTTTAAAATGGAGCCTCTGAAATAAATGACAAGCTAGGGCTTACTTGTTCTGAATCTTTCAGAATGACTTAGCAATTGTTAAAGACCAATTTACAGTAGAACTAGAGCAAATTGCTTCCCAGCATTTTGAATTGTAGAAAACCACATCTCCCAAATTCCTGAGCTATGCATCAACTGCTCTATTGTAGCAGACTCACCCTATATTGTCTCCCTGATATATCTGTTAACTCTGCAGTGAAGTGTGAGTTTAGAACAACTGTGCCAAGGAGTCACTGTGGAATAAATACCACAAACACTGGCAAAGTTGCTTCATAAATCTTTCGTAGTTTGGAGAGGAACTTAGGCGTGCCTTTCTTCTGTGGGAGTGCAGCTGTTTCTTGTGGGGTCCCCCGGGGGCTGGATCTTGGTGTGAGGCTGTTTAATATCATTATATTCACAGTTTTTGTGATGATACCTCGTTGTTACCAATTTGTTACAGGTTTGAGCATGTGTGGAACAAGTGACTAGTATGGCATGCTCCAAATAATTTCTTTTAAATGGTCAGCATCCAGCTGAAGTCATTTTTCATGCAGCCATGTACAAAGGAACCAGGAGGACAGGAGACTCTTCGACCTGGTAATTTGAAAGAAAGCTGAAGAATTTGTGCAGAGAATCATCTCAGCAGGAGTTTTCATTGTAATGCTGTGACTAAAGTGTAGTCTTTGGCTGTATAGCAATATAAATATTGCACAGAAATAGGAAAGTACGTGGCATTAGTAAGATCACAGGAATTCTGTGTCTGGTTTTGCTACTCACATGTGAGAAAGAATGTGAAATATTAGTAAGAGCACAATGATAAAAGTGATCCAGGGTTTTGAAATCCAGGGTGTTGCAGTCAGAAGAGATTGAGAGGGGAAATTATGCCTCTGTGTGTGTATATATATATATGCACATATATAGGTGTAAAGAAAATATATGATATTTACTTGACGTTACTGAGACAGCCAGTATCTGGGAGATGAAGTTAGGTGTGTTGTACCTTGAAATAATAAGTAGCAATGAGGGCAATAAAATATTGTAATGAATTCGCTGTTGCTAGAAGTGTTTAAAGTTTAAAGAGATGGGTTTCCTTTTTAAAGGAACATTTCAGTGGACGTTTCCAGTCTGTGCAGAAGGGCGAAGGGCTGCGTTCTTCCCTGGACAGAGAGAACCAGACTGTTTGCAGTGCTTTCTGTGTATTGTAGCACATGTTGCTACCTTGGACAAGATTATAATAGAATGTCATGCTTCAGAACTTGGCTGGTTTTCTCTTGGGTCAGGAGGACCATTTTTTCTTGGTGCCTAATTTGACTTCTGGGATTATGATTAATTATTGCGTACTTTCCTCCAGAGCATCAACATCTGGAGGCAGGTGGAGACAGGATATTGGGTACTCACCCTACTCGCTTACTGCTCTTTGTCAGTACAGAGTGCCCTCATACTGCCTAGCTGGTGTACCATCTTTCTTTGCTCTGGATACTGACAACTATGTTCAGGGATGAAGAAATTTCCCCTGCCATTAGATAGGCAAAGACGTTGCTCACCATTTACAATCTGTCAGCTGCTGACGGTTTGTGGTACCTGCAAGCCCACTCTCTCCTTAACCACCTCTCTGTCCTTTGGACATGCCTCTCCTGCTGCCAGATGTCCTGCTGCAAGCAAACACTAGAGACAGATGAGGATGTGGGCATGTGTATGTATGGTTTGGCAGTGTAGCACCCTGGCAGTTACTAAAACGACAGAAGTTGTGGTGGTGAAATCATTTTGTAACCTGCAACACGTGACTGACTGCTCAAATCAAGTCGAAGCATTACCTGCAGAGCTCCTTTTCAGGCAACTTCGCAATAACGCTGAGGGTTTAATTTGGTCTGGAAATTGCACTTGAGCCTAGATACTTATGAGATGATGTTTTGTAATTCTGTAGTTCATCTTTTTAATATAACAAACAGGCACATTTTTTCCTCTGGTATCTGAACTAGGATAAATATACTTTTAAGTGTTAAAGTATTTCTTTCTGTAGAAAATTTATTTTATTACACGTACTCTAGGGTATGTGGTATGCAAAAGAATGCCAGGGTCTGATGTTCAATATTTCAATAATACAGCGGTTTTGATTTGAGCTTTTTCATTCACACTTTAAAATATGCTGTGAATGTTTTAAGGTAACAAATTGCATTACCTATACAAGACAACATTTCCTGTTGAGACAGACTGAAACTTGAGGAGCCCAAGTTCTTGTAAATCAGTATCTCTAGACTTCTCGAAAACATGCATATAAGTATTTCCTCTTACTTGGAAATACTTAAGCACTAAAGTACTCCTCTCAAACATGATTCTGAAAACGCTTTCCTCAGCTGCCTTATTGAGATGTGCATGTTTGAGAAGACAATGACAGTACAGCCATCTAGGGTTTGGCCCACAAGCCTATCGGTATGTTCACTGGAGTTAAAGCACTGTTGATTTCTAGGAGATACAGCATCCAACTTGCTAATAAAATACAAATCAGATTGCATGTTTTCAGTTTTTAAGAGTTCTAGTTAGGTTATTTAATAAATTTCTCCTCAGAAAATGGCAACATCAAAGAATCAACAGTAAAATCTAAATCCTATCTTAATGTTCCAGTAGTTGGATAAAACTGGGGTTGATATGGAGCCAATAGTGAGTATCAGCACATGATGTCTCTTTTGAAAGTGCAGTCATGGGCTGTAGTTTGCCACCTTCTGACATCTTACTGTGTTGGTACTACTTAGTGAGTTTTATTCCTGTGCTGGCTGTGAAGTGTAACAGTGATTTAGGCTGAGATTAAAATTTACAGAATCGTTAAGTGACCTATATCCGTCTCAGGGATATATCAAATTTGAACACAATAGTGTTAAGTAGCTGCACGATATAACTGACTGTTCGTACATGTAACAGCACAAATTGTGTGTGTGTAGGTTAATTATGCACCCAGACAACTTAGTTAACAAAGACTAGAAATAGTCGTAGGGCTGTGTTCTCTGCCAGGTTTGGCTTCCCCCTTCACCAGTGCCAAATGTGCCTATAATGAGGATAGTCAAGAGTTAGGTGTTTTTATTTAACGTATTATTCTGTACCTCCTGTGTGCGTGCAAACTTCCCACGTAGTCCCTAATCCAGCACATCTGTGGCCAGTGAAGATGTGGGTTTGCTTGCTCCCCAGATATACTTTAATTTACTTCTTTTATTTCTGTGCATACAAACATATATTTTTTCTTGTTAAAACCTACTATTTCAGATTCACCTGCGTAGGCAGTATGATATTCTGGTCTTTTTTCCTTCATTTCTCCAACAGTGATATTAAGCAGTTACAGTGTCTGAAGTGTGTTGTCATACAGGCATCAATGAAATTTAATGTGGTCTTTCAGCTTGCCTGGCCTTGTTCTGCGACTTGTTTATGTGTCACATATTCAGGTAGGAAACCAAGCATGCCCCAAGTCCTGGCAGAAGGTCGCCCACATGGTATCTGCTGCTGCAGCTTCTGTTTCAACATCTGCTGCTGCTCGGAGAGACACTGCTGCTGTGTCGTTGCCAGCAGCTCGCACGTTAAGCACGTATCAGATGCTTTGGGGGTGTGCTTGGGTGCTTCAGGGGAGAACATGAGCTGGTGGTTAAGAAGTGAAACTGCTGGTGGGAAAGTTGTAGGATTTTGCGACTTGTTGCAGAGACCTTCAGGACATTTTTTGGGCAAGGGAGGGATTGAACTGCATTCTGGCATCTGTTCTCTGATAATTAATTTTGTTATGAGGAGAAGTTCAGTGAGAAATTGCAAGGTCTCTTGTTGATCACAGTCTGACTTTGATCAAGAGATTTACAGCAGGTATTTCTGTTTTGAGGGAAACTGAAAGTGTGCTTTGTCATTGGTTTAAACCGTTGAAGAGGTGAGGAGGTTATGCTACCCTGTGGCATAGGATTTGCTATTTTTATAAGATAAATGACAGGGGAAGTGGTATTGTAGGTAAAAGGACAGTAAGACTAGTCAGAAAAAGGATGGCAACAGTACTTAGTGTTCATATGTTGCTGTAGGAACACTGACTAATCCCAACATGTTGTGATAATAGATAACGTGTTACCTAAGGGACAGTAAATCTCTAGGAAAAGAGCATAGTCCAATGCAGTTACAGAAACTTCAGTATTTTGGGGGAGATCAACTGATTTAAGCATCAAAATTGTGCAAACTGAGTAACTGAGGACAAATGACTGAATTAATTCATGATTAAAATATGTTTTCCCTCGAGCCTAGTGAAGACCGTTCCTTGTTTTCACACAGCCATTTGCGCTGAGTGAAATGACAATGAGAGACAGAGCTCCAACAACATCTCGGCCTGGACCCTCTGCCTCCTCTTCCATCATGTTTTGCTTCCTGGTTGCAGATGAACGCAACAGAAATGAAGCTCCAAAAGGAAGTCCAGTGCTTGAATATTTCTAGCAGTAATTTCTCCAAACAGATGCACCTTCAGGCAGCTCTTGTACGGTGCTTTTTCTTGCTCTCCTTGCACCTGCCCCCTCACACGTGCCAGACAGCTCCATCTAATGAAATGAGGGACTTGGATTTAGGGATCCTGGCAGTGCTGTGGGAACGGTTGGTCTCAATGATCTTGAAGGTCTCTTCCAGCTGGATGATTCTGTGATTCTGCGAAATGGCTGATATTTAATTGATATGGATCCCAAATGCAGACAGTCATCTTCTAAGTAAAATGTTGGGCCTGAGGGACAGCTGTGTAGGAAGAGGCATTGGCTTTTTCACACTGTCACTGGAAGTGTAGGTTTGCACAGGCAACCCGAGAAGGAACAGGGCTGTGGCATGTGTAAGAAGTACAGGTCACTTGGTCCCCATGGCCATGGCTGCCGTGGCTGGGATGGCTGCCTCCCTTCTTGCATTGGTCACCCCCCTTGCAGCTTGTCATGCATCTTCTTCCAGCACTTACTGGCCCAACCTGACCTGCCAGCTGAACATGGGAACCCTTCTGTTTCTGCCAAAATGATTTTGCTGAACTCATGCAGTTTAAACAGTAGATTTATTTCAGTCAAAATGGATGAAGGAGCTTTGGTGGCAAAGCCGAGGCAGGTGCTGGTAACTACCAACAAGCTGTTTGGAGGTGGGTGGAGGAAGTTAGTGGTCTGTTAGTGGAGATGATGGAAATGACATGTGTCCACAGTCTGTAGAACTGTAAACCTTTCTCCAGCCTTGTGCTGGCAGAATTCTGCCAGCATTTTACTTTTATGTTTTCTTCTGGGAGAGAGGAATAATACCCACATGCAGCTGTGTGCAGAGAATAGGTCCCCCAGCACCTGCTTACCTCCGTTGAAGAAGTGCTGGGCTGTTTTCTTACATATTTGGGTATCTATGTGCTGCATACATTTTTCAAGTAAAACCTTCATCTTGAGCTATCCGAAACAAACCTTTAGGATTTTTTTAGGTTTTCCTAGCTGAACAATTTTTATGGGTTAACAGATTTACTCTTTGTAATTGTAAAAATTGTACTGAGTCTTTTTCGAATTCAGTTTTCTATTGCTAATCTTACAGTGTAGTAAAACCTTTCAACCATTACAGGTGTAATATTTTAATGAATGAATGAATGAACTGGCTTCTGAGCATAAATATACTGCAACCAAGATGGTGAGAGCCAGAAATATACTTTTATATTCCTGGCAAATGACTGTGAAGATTTTCCAGGACATGTCTACTGATGTCAAATAGTTTTCATGTCCTTGTTATCAAATTTACTGATACACTTTTATCATTATTGTACTCTTTTGGAAGGGGGTGACTGCATCATTATGTACCTCATCTGAGGTGGATTATTGCAAATACATTACCTAAAGCCTGAACTAGCTACTTGCTTTACTTCTGGATGTAGTTTCTGGAGCAGCCTAAAACAGAGGTCAGACTGCTGAATGGTCACAGCATGTTTTCAGGACGTTGTTGACCTTAAGCGGTCTCCGTATGTTTTCTGTGAGAAAACCAGTATGATAAGTTTTGTAGATGTTGTGTTTTGTCCCTCTGAAAAAAAAAAAAAAAGCTGCATGAGAAATGGGAGTTTGTGGTCTGTTTTATCGTTGCTGTGTGACTAGCAGCTGGAAGGTCAACTGACTGTACATCAAAGTCATGACTATACATGAGGCTGTTACTGTATGAGTCCCCTCATTATCTTTACTAGTTCGGTGGGATTTTTCTTCCTCTTTTCCTAAATCTGTGTGCATTAGTGAAAGAGAACAACTGACTTCATGTTTTCCTGAGTAAAAAAGATAGTTATAAAGAGAGCTGCCTTTTTTGTGGAGCATTAGTGCTAAATATTATGTACTTCTTCACATACTTTAAGACTCAGGCTAGGTACCACATCTTGTATCTTTGCCTCAGTACCTCCCAAGAATATAAGTTTCTGAATTCTCTAATCCTCTAGGGCTCATGCAATCTCCCTTTTCATGTTTCAGATTGATGTTAAGACATGTAGCAACATTAAATATTGTTAGAGACTGTGTGGTTCATTGGAGTTTCTGATTTTTGATGTGGTGGACAACTGTAGCAATCTCCCTTTTCTTTCTTTTTTTTTTTTTTTGGAGGTAAAGAAGGATCTGTTACATACATGTTCATATTTAAGTTTCCATTCTGTGTATTTTATTATCATACTGAGCAGTAGTCTTATTATAGATGTTTCAAGAGGCATAAGTATTTGGCAGATGTGGTTTAAAGGAGAAAATGCATAATTGTGGTTCTGTGAAGCTGCATTAATGTTTGCAAAATTACTGCCTTTTAGCGTATTCTAATTGGGAATTACTAGGAAAACCACTGATTTTGGATACTGTGTTAAAGAAATTGGAGGACTGATAAGAGAAGGTGGCTTTATGAACACTGTCACTGGTACTTTTTTGTATGTGTGCTCCCTCATTCTTATCCAGTCAGGTTTCTAAATAACGTCCTTCAATTTATATTACAGAACTGAAGTAGAAATGAAAATCATAAAGGTGTTTTTTTTTCCCTTCTAAGGAAAACCTTTCCTTGGGATTACTTGCTTTATCTGACAGAAAAATAAAATACTTCCTAGTTCCAGATAAGTAGGGGAGGTAACAATGGTACGTGGATTCTAACTGGACATGGTTGCAGCTTGGGTGGCTTAAAACCGGTGTCTCCATGCTTTTGCTCTGTGGAGCCACTGCAATCAAATTCTTCCATCTTTATTCAAAAAGGTATCATGAGTATTTGTTCATATACCCAAGCTGGGAATGGAAGAAAATAAGGTAAAACAAATTAGAAAGAGAAGGAAATAGAAGAAGGTAGCTCCAAAGAATTTTTGTCCTTCTAACTCTAAGGATATGAGCTAGGGAAACAAGACACAGAAGAAACTGTGAATAGTTCTGCTGACAAAATTGCAGTAATTTAAACTACTATAGAATAACTGGGAGCTAGATCAGCACTTGCAGAAGAATGTTGAGTTGAATTCATTATCCATAGTGAGAAATTTAAATTCCTCTCACCCAACTTAGTGTGTGGACAGTTGCTTACTGAAGGATTTTTTCTGTGTCCTTTTTAAGAACAAAATGTTAGCTTTTACTAAATGGACTGAAAATTTGAATGCTGCTACCAAATAACTTGACGAGCAATCAGCTGTAGCTACAGCTTAGATTTCTTTCCACTCCTCTCCCAAACATTGTGTTAGTGTGGTGTAGTTTTGAGGAGATAAAGAGCTTGAAGTGTGGACAAGCAGTTTTTCCACTTAAGTAATGATCAGATTTTCTAAGCCAGCGGTAGCCATCAATGAAGCTTTCCCAGTTGGGTATGACCAAGAGCTCAAGCTGAAGATCTCTCAATTCCTCTTAGACAGTCTGGGCTTACTATGCTGTGCTTTAAAAAGAGGGAGGAAAGTACAGAAAGCCCAGAACAATTCTTTGGGGAGTCAGGTGTTGTTGTTAGCTTGTGATTGTTGCCAGCAATCTGACCCAAGGAAAAGGTAATGAGGATACTGAGGTAGTAAGACTCCATTAGGGATGTCAGGGGGAAAAAAGTGTATGAATGAGTAGCCTGTCACCAGCTCCATTATATCTCACTAGTGATGTTTGGTTTTTTTTCAGAGGATTTAAAGTCTTTATACTTTTGACATTTGCTGAAAATGAAAATAAATGATGAGGAGACATCTTTTTGGGGCTTTGACAGGCACAGCTAGCAGAAGCATATTTCTGCTCTGCTCAAATTCAGAGAGATGGTGTGGATAAACAAGTGTTCAAAGTCAGGTTGAATGGGGTTTTGAGCAACCTAATCTAGTGCAAGATGTCCCTGCCCATGACGTGGGAGTGGTCTAGATGATCTTTGAAGGTCCCTTCCAACCCAAACCATTCTGTGATTCTGTGATGTTGGATGGCGTGTCAGAGAGGATCTTCGTAACAAAACTGAACCTGGGTGCGCCAAAATGTGTAGGGGTTGGAATACAGAAGCAAAAAGTGTCCAGCAGTGGTGTGTGAGATTAATTCAGAGATGTTGGTCAGATCTCCTCGTAATTCTTCTGCAATGTTTTTCTGAATATGGCTTCCTAGCATGCTGGAAGCTATTTAGTATATGTTCAGCCATATACTATATAGTATATACAGCCATATAGTGTATGTATATATACACCATATATACATATACTTGTTACAAATATGATTTTGGGAAAAAGTCTTGATACTTGGGAGTCAAAATGTTAATCAATTTGTAATGGTATATTTGCATCTACCTTAACTATGTTCTGCTCATTTCTGTTTGCTTTGTCATCGCATATTTAAATTATCTTGAGGGTATTGTCCTTTAGTTATGGTCTTGTTTTGGCTTTATTCTTTTGACTGTCTCTTGGACTGACATTTGACAATATTTGCATAGAACTGAACCTTTATGGGTCCAAGAAAGGAGAAAGAAGGATTCGACTGTGTATTTTGAACTTTCCCTTAAAATGTATAGGAATTCCGTAACTTGACTTTATGTTTTGAATACAAGGTCAAATGAAGTAATGAGTGGGACCCTCTTGTCCTCTCCCCTCCCACTCATAGATTAAACCTCACCTAATACAAGTCTTCTCATCCAGAAATACTGGCATTCAAATCCCATTAGGAGAACTGACTTGGTAGCATTTTTTGACCATTCTGGCTACAGGGTTAAGGGGAATGACCTCCTGTTAGTGTATGTCATTCCCTTTTTCGAAGGCTTGTGTGGTTATGCCAGTGATGATAGTCTGCAAGGTAGAAGGCTGATGGGCAAAGCGCTGAGCGCCTGGTTATAATTTTCTTAAGTGGAACTAGGAAGGAGCAGGCCCTATATTTACACCTTGTAACATACCACCATCCTGCAGCCTCCCATTTTGAGGAATACAGAATCACAGAATCATCCGGCCGGAAG
>NW_010407332.1:2433-6309 GCF_000710305.1 Buceros rhinoceros silvestris | reverse complement strand
GGGGGTGGGGGGGTGGGGGTGCTGGGGCTGGTGCTCCTTCTGTGGGGCTGTGGGGAGACAAGAGCTGTGCCCAGGAGGGTCTATGCTGCTTTGCCTGTGACTGCCAGGAGCCAGTGTGGGTGAGTATCTTGCATAAGACCTTCCTTCTACTGGATGGGGGGCTGCCTCAGAGGGAGGAGTTCCTGTGATCTCTAATTTTGTCCATGCCCCACCCCGCTCGCCCCAGCCCTTTCCAGCTCAGCCAACAAGGCATCAGGACTGGTAGCAGAACTGGCAGGAGGATGAGCCTTAATCCTGCCAAAGGAAGGTGATGGCCTTTCTGTGAGCAGACGTTACCTGGACTCTTCCCTTGAAACTGCTGACAGCAGCACAGGGACACCGGTTGGGCTCCCCAGGCACAGCCAGTGCCTGCAGATCCTGATTGCTCCTGAGTACCCCAGGACTGAGAGATTTGGGGCTGCAAGCCAGACAGTGGAGCTGAAGAGCTCCATCCAGCCACCATCGCTGGTTAATATAATGTGTGAGATACTCCTTCTGGACTGAGGAGGAATTGCTATGGTCTCTTGGATTGTCCATGGTCCCCCCAGCCCTTCCCAATGCAGCCTGCAAGGCAATAGGACCTGCAGCAGGACCAGCCTTGATCCTGCTCAAGGAAGATGATGGCCATCAGACCAATTTCATCACCCCATGCTTTTGTATGGTTGAGGACAGGAGCCAGCCGTGTGCTGCAGTGCCTATTGTTGTCTCAACTCTGGACTTGAGGCAGGAGGTGACAGCAAGATTTGGTTGCACACAATAAGAAAATAGCTGGAGGTAAAGCTGTGAAGCTTCCCGGGGTGGTGCAGTAGTCCATGGAAAAGCTGCAGCAGCCTCTGCCCAAATTCCTGCAGAAGGTGGCTGGCCCCTGTGACCACGCTGTGCCGGTGTCCCCTTGCTGAAGCCAAAGTGCCTTGTTAGTTCAAGCAGGTCACATGTCAGTAAGCTGGGTCATCCTTGTGGGGCCAGCACACACCCTGTGCTGAGTCCTTTGCCCACCTGTGCCCATCAACTGTGATGGCAGCTATTCCTCCAGCTGCAACGGGGCTGCTGCCTCAGCCCAGGGAGCCAGACACTTCTGCCCCTATTGCTCCACGATTTCTCCCCTTCCTCTCCCCAGCCTGGCCACCTCTGTGGGGCAGAACTGAACCTCAGTTCCCCTGAGAGCCTGAGCAACGTGGGCCTGACCCAGAGACAGAACTCCCTGCAGAGCTGGGGCCTACCTGCTCCCTTGGACTGCTGCACATGGCTGCAAAGACCATTGAGACCTGATGATGTACATGGCACAGAGTGACTGGAACTGTGGCTGGGGGCCATGCCTGTGCTTGTGCAGGGTGCTGGCAGTGAGCGGTGCTGTGGCGAGGCTGCCCCATGCTGCCAAAGTTCATCCAGCCATGGAAGACTGAACCCTAGACATGGAGCTGTGCCCCTTGTTTCGTCCACCACGGTCTCCCTGGCCTTCCTCCCTGGGAACCCTGCTGTGAATCTGAGGCTGGAACCATAGCAAGAAGCACACGTGACAGGTGTCCCACGGGTGCTTTGGAGGACCAGCCCCAGGAGATACCCCAGGAAGAGCTTGCGAGAGCTTGCAAGGGAGATGGGCATATGGTGGCCTCCCACAGAGAATGTGCCACCTCACAGTTTAACATCCTGCAGCCTAGAGAGACCCTCAGCCACTACAGCTCACATTTGCAGAGGCAATGCAAGCAAAATATAGGAGCAAACTACAGTGCCGCTGCCACACGTGCTTGTGCCACCTGTGCCAAGCTACATGGTTTTGCAACAGTTCTGACCAGCCGTAATCTCCACTTGGTCAGGGAAAAACAATGGGTAAGTGATTAGCTGGATGGCCGCATCCAGAGAGTTGCCATCAAGGGCTTAAAGTCCAAACAGAAACCAGTAGTGAGTAGTGTCCCTCAAGGATCATCTGTGACATAGTGGGATTAAGAGTACCCTGGGCAAGATTTGCAGCAAGCAAGACAGTGGGGACTGAAAAAAAAGGAGTTAAAAGACATTTGCTTTAGAAAGGCATTATTAGAGGCTGAAGCCCAAACCGTGGAGTGGGGAAGGGGATTTCTCTAGTGGGCTCAGCAGAGAAGGGGTAGCAGCTGCCCGAAAAGAGCTGGGTCAGTGTGAGCACATGCAAACGGGAAATGGGAAGTGTATGAAAACTGTGAATGCTCTTGGGAGATATGCATGGCTGACCACAGCAATGAGGAGGAGGAGGGGGGCAGCTTTTACTACCAAAACACATCCTCAGTTTTCTAAATCCGTTTCCAGAAAGGATGAAAATGCAGTTACGCAAGATGCAGAGAGGAAGGCAGTATGTGTATTCAGTGTTCGGGAAGAAGCGAGGAAGGCTGTGAAATACTTTCTGGTTTATCAGACACTAGAGGGGATGCTAGAAGTCATAAACCAAGGGCAAATATTTCAAAAGTAGCTGCCCAGACAAATTGTACCCCAGAGGCCTGACAGAATAGTCTAAGCGATCTTAGCTGCAATAGTATTTATTTATTATACAACTGGAATTTCCCTGGTGTTCCCAGGGGATGCTATGGGAGGCAGGCATCTGCTGGGTATCTCCCTGTTCAGGCATCCACGTTTCCTGGAGCACAGAGCATCCTTCACATCAGTCAGGCACACAGGGACAACATGGATGTTACTACAAGCATCTTGAAAGAAGAACAACTGCTTGCTCTTTCTGGGAAAAGCCTGAGCAAAGCAAAGTCAACGCAATTCCCACATGAGGCTTTAAAGGGGATTAATGGGAGCTGGCCCTTTTTGCCCAGCTTTCCACCTCTGCCTCCTGCATCCCTGGGATGGTGAATAAATGTGAGGGTCTTGTGGAGAAACATCACTTCTCCCCATATATGGGGGCATTCTGTAAGCTTGTTGCTGGAAGATAGAATCTATTTTTGGCGTGTGCATGGACTCGGCAATTGTTCTTGTGACTGTGGCCCTTCTGAGGTTTGTTCAGTCTGCTGAATTGCCCTCCACAAAGAAAATATCCTACCATTGCTTAGTCACTGCTTCTTGCCAACCTCACTCACAAGTCGAATTCTCCAGAATAGCTTCCAGCTTACTTTGCCATTCTGTCACATTTTGCAGATTATGGCATTTGCACAACTCAAACTCAGAGATCTCATGTAACCGTGTTTGCAGGCTGCGCTGCCGTTTCTTGTCCGTCCTGTGCTGTGAAGGATATCATGGATGCCCTAGGAAGTATGGCAGAGGTGGGAATCCCTGTGACAGTTTGGGGACTTCAGGTGGCCCTGAGCTGAGGAGAGGCAGGAGGTGATTCGGGGCAACCTGTGTGACCCTGGGCCTGGGTAGCCATCTGCAGGTAAATGGCCACTGCCAGCCTGTTCCTCCAGGATCAGTTCTGGACCTGATGACATTCAGCACATTGGGAAATTAATATTAAATGGTTGTAGATTTAATCTGCAGGCACAAGGAGACAAGCAAGGAGCTAAAACATTGCAAGGACTGGGCAGCAACACAGCCGGCAGGTTCAGGGCTGAGAGAAGCTGATCTGATGGCTCCCTCTGGCCGTAGCCTCTGTGAGTCTGTGGAAAATGCATCCTGCGGCTGCTCTGTTCCCATTGACATCCAAAGAACTGGGGAACCTGTTTCTTTTCCAGATCTGTTTGCAAAAGACCTCCTCCACTGCCTTGCCCGGTGAGGTTTGGAGCAATGCAGAAAGATGGGGCTGGTGCTGTGCTGGGCATTGCCCACGGGTTCTTTGGGCACATGGGAGCTGTTTGTCATTTCAAGGCAGCTGGAGCAATAGTTTTGGCAATGTGCTTGAGTTGCTAAAAGGCAGAAGAACTCAGTTCTTTC
>NW_010407332.1:0-2347 GCF_000710305.1 Buceros rhinoceros silvestris | reverse complement strand
CCTGCTGACCTCAGAAAGTGAATATTCTTCTCTGCTGAGTGCTCATTACACTACATCTGGGTACTACATCCAGGTTTCAGCTCCCTCAAAACAAGAGATATTGATAAACAGGAGTGAGTTCAGCTGGGGTCACTAAAATGGTAGGAGCTGGAACTCCTGCCCAACAAGGAGAGGCTGGAGGAGCTGGGATTGTCCAGCCTTGAGAAGGAATGTCTTTGGGGACACATAAGAGCAGCTTCCCAGCATCTACGGGGAGATTATTGAGAAGATGTAGCCAGCCTTTTAATGGAGGTTCATAATGGGTGCATGAGAAAGAGTGATCTACCTTGTAGCAGGTGGAAGTTATCTCCATGGGGACAGTCAAGTGTTTGAGGAGGGGCCTGGAGAGATGGTAGGAACTCCAGCCTTGGAGGTTTTCAAGACGCAGATGAGGAAAGTTCTATGCAACCTGGCCCCTGCTTTAGTTCTATGACACCACGGCCCCTGCTTTAGATGGGAGGTTGGACTTGAGACCAAGTTCGGTTTGCGAGTCTGTGAGATGGATTTGTGAGACCCTGAAGGCAGCAGGAGAGATCAGTAGCTGAAAGCAGTCTTGGGCAGGTGGGGCCTGGAGGGGGAATGAGGAGAAATGATTGCCTGGTACTTGGTGGGAGGAAAGCTTGCTCTGCCCTAGGCAGTCTCCGGTGCCCAGTGTTACCCTAGAGGTGAGTTGGTCTTGCCATGGACCTGCATGGAGCACACAGCCCTTGGAGCTGGTGCAGAAGAGCAGTACAAAACAACCCGAGGAACTGGACAAACTCGGATAAGAAACAAAGCCAATTACTAGTGTTTCCTTCTGGATTCAGACTCATACCAATGAGCTCCTCTGCCAGCTCCAAAGGAGATTGGAGAGGGAAATTAAGGGAGGTGCTTGGAAAGCATTTGTAAATGCTTTGGCCTCATAGAGAGGGCTGTGGGGCAAGGGACTGAGAGTGGTGCAGGGCAGGGGGGTCTCATGCAGGGCGTGACCCACACCCTGGGGGCTGAGCTGCTTGAGTGATGGGGGTCAGAGTTACCTTCCAGGGGAAATAGCAATGGGACGCTGACATCTACACTGGGAATGGGGCAGGGCATGAGGTTATGCTTGCATTTCCAAGGCAGGAGGGTGTGAGTTGGGGAACCTGTGGGGCGCACAGGAGAAGGAAACTGGCTGGGCTGTCTCAGCCCCTGGTGGGACCCACATCTGTTGGTGATTAATGCCGAAACTGCTGTGCCTGGACAAGTTGATTAAGTGTGTGTGGGAAGGCCAGCAGTCACCTCTGCCAGCTGGCAGGGAGAAGCCTGGGGCAAAGCTCTATTGTCCCCAGACAGCTTGGCCACATTTCCCATCCCTCAAGGATGGTCCCTGACCCTGTTCACCCCGATACACTTAGCTTGGCGCTAGCTGGTCTGGCTCGAAAGAATGCGAGGAAGCGTGCACACAATTTATCAGCACACGTGGTGATGTTCCAGCAGTGTCACTGCACCTTGAGCATTGCTTCAGGCCACTGCAGTAAAAAACAGAAGGTAACAAAGCAAGAGACTTTTCTGAAGTGATAGGTGACCAATGGTTTCCTGGCTGAGGTGCTGAGAGACCAGGAGCCGCAGCTATGGAGAAGCCAGCAGGTAAAGGGACAAACTACATGGCCTCTGCAGTTTCTCTCTGCCCAGGAGCTGTTGCCACTATGTCACGAAGTTCAGAAATCTCTTGCTCCTTTTATCTCTCCTTGCTCCTCAGTCACTCGAAAACTTCTCTGTCTGGTCATGTCTTTGTGATTTTCTGGGACGCTTTTGTCCTCCTGACTAATGAGAAACAGTCACCTCTCTCATCATGGTTCATGGCAAGGGCATTCATCAGTGCTTGGGGTTCCCAGGGTCCCCTGGTCAGTGCAGGGTCCCCAGTGCTCCTCTGGCAGCTCCCCTGGCTGCAAAACCCATGCCTTTCACCCACATGTCTTCCAGGAACAAGCTTATTAAAAAAAAAAAAAAGAAAGGGAGAAAGAAAAAGGAGATTTGAAAGTACTTTTCCTATTTCTTCCTCCAGTTGCGCTCCTCAGTTAAATTACTTCAAATGTTTGTCTCAAAATCTCCCCATCATAAATCTGAGCCACGTTTCTGGTTTAAATGATCAGATTTTGTGTCCAAGTTGTCCTGTTTGTATTATCGGCAAAAGCTTTGGGCTGTCATGCCTGAAAAACATCACCCTGGGAACAGCCGGCTGTGCTGAGAAGGGGACGGGTTCTTCTCTAGCTGAGACGCTGCAGATGGGATGCCAGGTGGGCTCTCTGCACCTGGGTCATTGTCACCAGTTTGGCCGAGGCTGAGCCAA
>NW_010407331.1:527-899 GCF_000710305.1 Buceros rhinoceros silvestris | reverse complement strand
GGACCCACCACAGCACCTCACAGCCCCACCACGGCATCTCACAACCCCACCACAGCACCCCATGGACCCACCACAGCATCTCACAGCCCCACCACAGCACCCCACAGCCCCTGGCACCACGGCGCAGCCACAACCGGTGACGTGGGAAAATTCCCACGTGATGGGAGACCCAGCAGCCAGGGACCACTGGGCTTGGGGAGGGGGAAGAGGGGGTCTGCCCTCCAAACCCCACCAGCTCAGGGTCTAGCTTTTAACCAGGCAACCAGCCGAGCCGTGCCAGCAGCGGCACGGGCCGCCGTCGGTGGCTGCCGAGCGCCAACGATGATGTCCGGTGGGGACAAGAAGGGCAAACCCAGGGGGCAGATGCCAAGT
>NW_010407331.1:0-356 GCF_000710305.1 Buceros rhinoceros silvestris | reverse complement strand
GGGAAGGGCAGCCCTTGCGGGCGGCTGCTGGTGGGGACGGGCTGGTGGCCCTGCTCCATCACCAACCCACCGGGTGACCTTGGGCCAAGCGACCGGTGGAGCTGTGCCACGCTCCCCTCGCCCACAGGACATCCCCGTGGGGTCACAGGGACGTGGTGACACGGGACCGAGCTGCTCCCTCCCGGCGGGAGCACTCAGCTTGCGGGCAGGCAGAAACTTCACCTCGAAGGTGGCTCGTGTGGAGCTGCCAACCGCCGGGCAGGGCTGCCAGCATCACCTGCTGTGGGGTAACAGCGTGTGGCGGGTCCCCGAGCTGGCGGTTCCCACAGGCCTGGCTCTTCCCAATGCCTCGGCTA
>NW_010407330.1:553-891 GCF_000710305.1 Buceros rhinoceros silvestris | reverse complement strand
CTGCGTGTGTAACGCGGCCCTGCTGCGCCAGTTCCGCAACCCGGACACCATCTTCATCCTGGCCTTCGCCATCATCCTCCTCAACACCGACATGTACAGCCCCAGCGTCAAGGCCGAGCGCAAGATGAAGCTGGAGGACTTCATCAAGAACCTCCGAGGTGAGGCCCGCCGCCGGGCAGATCCCCTCTGGTGTTCCTCCGCCCCGTCCCCGCTCGGGAAGGAGGGTTCTAGAGCGCGGCTGTCGCGCAGGGGTGGACAATGGGGAGGACATTCCCCGCGACATGCTGGTGGGCATCTACCAGCGCATCCAGAGCCGGGAGCTGCGCACCAACGACGAC
>NW_010407330.1:0-354 GCF_000710305.1 Buceros rhinoceros silvestris | reverse complement strand
AGCCGGTGGGTTCGCTCGAGGGGCGGGGGCAGGTTCTAGGTGACCCTAGGGGACATAGGAGGGGTTCTAGGTGACCCTATGAGGTGGGCAGGGTGGTCTGGGTGACCCTATGAGCAACGGTGAAGGTGGCATCTGGGGCTAGATCACCTATGGGGGATGGTCTAGGTGACCCTGTGGAGGCATGTTCTAGCTGATCCAATGAGGGACAGTCTAGGGGACCCATGGAGGAAGCTCTGGGTGGTCTAATGAGGGACAGTCTAGGCAACCTATGGGGGATGTTCTAGGTGCCCCATGAAGGATGTTCTAGGTGATCCAACGGGACCCATTCTAGGTGACCCATGGGACCCCGCTGGC
>NW_010407329.1:0-7712 GCF_000710305.1 Buceros rhinoceros silvestris | reverse complement strand
CCCCGCAGGGCAGCGAGCGGTGGCCGCGGTCCCACGGCGGGGGCTGTGCGCGGGGTGTGACTAGGGCGGGCAGAAGTGGAAGAGCTCCTGCTGTTCCCTTCGCACGGCGTTCGCTGCAGGGCGAAGCTGTTGCATTACAAACAGCGTGACCAGTGATCCGTGTTTAGGTGCAGAAGCGGAAATAACCCGAGTTTGCTTTGCGAAGAGCCGCGTTTTTCTGGGGAAACCTACAGTAAGGCTAGAGGAGGAGGAGGAAGGAGGGGCCCAACACAAGCCCTTAATGTTCAGACTAAAAGGTTAAATCAAAAGCTCCAAAGGAAATCACACTAAATTCTGGCTCGTCTGACATCTTGCTGCTGGAAGAGGGAAGTTTGACGCTTTGGCGCTTACAAAGCTATACAATTCCCCAGAAACCACCTCAGGGGATGGCGAATAAACTAAATTCTAACTCAATTCTCTGCTTTAAAGTTCTTTCCCTTGCTTACATGCCCGTGATTCGGTATGACGCAGCAGCAGCTCCTCTGATCGATAGTGACGAGGGGCTGTGAGCGGGGCTGTGCCGCAGGCCGCCGCGGGCTGATGCCGTCCCTCCTGTGAAGCACACGCACCGGATTCGGCGTGTCTGCTGGGAACAGTACCCGAACTACGGGAAAGCAGGACAGTCCCAGCGAGGATGGAGGCACGGAGCACTTTGGGGGAAATGGCTTGGCAGCTGGTAAGCTTCTGTCTGGTAGTCTCTTGCTGCGAGGACAGCCGTGGATCTGACTCCTGCAGGTGTCCTGGCTGTAACACTCCACACGGCTTCGCTGAGTGTCACTCTGCGGCTTAATGGTGTCTGGTGAATTACAAATGCGTTAACCTCGTTCTCTTGTGATGCTCCGGGCACCAGCACTTGCTGCTGCGATCATCTATCCCACTTCCTTCGGCGGTGACAGGGATGGGTTTGCTGCAGGTTTACACTTGGGCCCGTAGCTTGTATGTTCTGTGACCCCATTCTCCTTCACGCTGACTTCAATTTAACCCCTGAAACCAACGGTACTGCTGCCCCCTTTGTGCTCGACTCCTTCCTCCCTGCACCTTGTGGGAGGAGGGTCCTGGCTGGGGAGCATCTGGTGTTGAGGATTAAACTGTGAACTACTTAAAACATGGTGCTGACAGTCACAAATGTGCCTTTGACGATGTGACCCCCAGCAGACTGACACCACGGCTTCTCCGTGGCGAGGCATGGGCAGCAAAGCAGCACCGACCGTGGTATCCCATGGGCAGGGCCATCCCTGAGAGCGGGGGCACCAGAAGAGCCATGAGCCACGACTTCACAGCCTCGACAAGCAGCAGGGACAGGGAGACGCAGCGGGCAGGGCTGGACCTGGTTCCCCAGGGCCTCTCTCCACCACTTTTCCTCCACTCTGTTCTACATGAAAGAAAATTGCTCATTGCTCCCTTGACTTTAAATTATTTAAACCAATCTGATGGCTGCACTGGCCATTCTGGAGAAGCGAGATCATGTAACTTACGCTGGAGCTCTGAGCTGCTGGCACAGTAATGTATCGCCAGCAATGTGCTTTTTACAGATTACCAGTGCACCAGCATCTTTCATTCCAGCAGTAACACTGGCAAGAAAACCAAGGCAAAAAGCTGGAGCTATCTAATCTGTTCTGGTGCCCTAATTCTGTCAGCAGCCGCAATTAAGCCCCGTCAGCAGACATCTGCTGCTGCTACCTGTATATCTACAGCACTTTCATCTGTGTGACACGTTCCAGAGACAAGGGTTTATATAAGCCGCTTCCTTGATATTAGAGAACTCTGCTAATCTGAGCCCAGCAGCTCCCTTGTTGCTAGCTTACGTCATCCTGCTGTCTTGAGAATGTCTGATCAGTGCCGCAACGCACTTCCATGCTCCTCTTCATCCCTGCTTTGCTACTTCTGCCTTTTCCCTTGTGAGATGCCATTTTTTCACTGTAGTGGATGTTTTTAATTGGAATAAACATACTGAAGGCACTCTTTTCCTACACAAATGAATCTCAGTCCGTCCTTGCTAAATCTTCTCTGTTGCCTCTTTCTATACATCCCTCCTTGCCTGGCAACCTATGCAAAGGCAAGTACCGTGATGTTGCCTTGATGTGTTATTTGCGTAAATGAGGAGAATAACAAGAAAATAAATACCAGTGAAAATAAGAGAGCTGGGGCATGACCAAATGCCACGTTTGGCAGCTGCTGGCTTAAAATATAAAATGAAATTTTTATTACAAAAACCTCCAAATTTTCCACTTGCTCACAGGCTACTTAACAAAACGGAGCTACTGAAAGAGCAGAGCCTGGCCATATCTGCAGCCACAGACTTTTCAACCTTCCTTATCCCTCTTTCCCCAGCATTAATGATCAACAAGAAGTCATTCAGGCAAATATCTTTTACTTTACATATTGTCACTGCATACTGTCAAGTCTTTTCATCCATCTTTCCTTTATAAAAAAGGCAGTGATAAATATGATAAAGTAATATTTATTGTATAAATAAAAATGAATTTTGCCTTTCTACAGGCATACTATAGATGGCCATAGTTTGTGTGCACGGAGTACAGTCAAACTTTTTCTCTTTACAGCTGTTCAGTCAACGTGTATTGGAGTTATGGTCAAGAATAACTCGATGAAACAAGAGTTTATATAATTACTTTATAAGAGAACTTTTATTTAACAGTAGTTGATAAGAGCAACTAATTTCAGCACTAATGGAGCCAAGTACCTGGTGAGTTCATGACTTGACTTCATTTTCTTCTGCTTGAGGTAGTGTATCCCACACTGGTTCCCGAATGTGTTCAGGTATTTTCTCTATCTTAGTCTAAAAGGAAAAGCAAACCAACCGTTTATGACACCCGCTAGGGAACACCAACGACCTCCCGCTTCAGCCTGCCCTGAGATATTGACCGGGTTCAAAACGCCACCTAGTGGCGTCTTCAAGCAGTTCAGCCTCTTCGGTTTAACCCTTGGAAAATGCTCCTTCCAAACTACACGCGTTTCTTCTGCTGGCTTTCCACAGACTTCGGTAGTTACTGGTACTTGCACCAGGTCTCCTAAGAGTTAGTAATGTCAGCTGGAAACTCACCTTTTTTACTTCCATGGCAACCCCTTCAGGTAAGTTCCGTTGAACATACTCCAGGTAAACAGCAGCGGTACTGCTCGTGAGGTATTTTAACTACAACAGAACGAACGGGTTTTTAATCAACTGCTGTTATTAATACTTCAAATAGAAATCAAAAATAAATTATTATGATGGTGGATCTTAACACTGGAGGTATCAGATTAAATTAACCACAGGTTATGCTTTTTTATACTCCCAAAAGTTCAATCTTGTTACAAATCCTGCAACTCCAGCATTCCACCGAATAATGGATTTTTTTAGCTTCTTCTAGATGGCAAAAATGCTGCTTATGATCTGTGGGCAGCCATTTGTACAGACCGATGTCGGGGAGTTGAAGCAAAGTCCCATTTTGCTCAGCACTGAGCGATATTCAGTGAAACACCCAGCAGCGACAAAACGCTGGCAGTAAACCTTGCTTCTAAGAAAGCCAACCACAGCCACATTCTGAACTACACAGAAGGCTGCGTCATCGGCCATGGAGCTAGTGAGCGGTTTGTATACGCTTCCTTTCCTCCCACACACAGTTTTACTTTGTCACATAATGTTGCACAGGGCAAAAGATGGTCAAAACCAGCCTTTTAATCCAAAAAACCATGTACGATATCCATTCAGAATAACTGCTGTTACACTTGATGTACCCAGGTCAGCTCTCTTCTGCCGTCCCCTGCACTCTCCTCCCAAACCAAAGTAAATTCACTGCTGAACTAATTCCTGTCTTTGAATGGTGCACCTAGAACTTTTTTTTTTTTACATTTTTCTTACCTCCAAACACAGGTAATGTGTTCTCATTTCATACTGAACTCTGTGCTTCTTGTAAATGTGTACAGATTTTAGAAGCGTAAATCGTTCAATGGTCTTTGGAGGGTTATGTCTGAACAAAGCACAAAGAGAAAATTTCATTTTATACACAGCATGCTAATACAAATTATCTGAAAGATGATGCTGAAAACCCTATTCTGATTTGATGTTTAGAAGATCTGCAAGGCAGTATTAAACACCAGGACTGTTTCTTATTAACCCATACAGGCATGGTTAATACTTGGCTATTAACCAGCATCAGCTCAGGGAAGCTGGAGCACAGACAACTGCACTTCGAGCACTGCCAGCATCCTTCGTGTATTTAAATGTGCTCCTGCTGTGGCAGTGCTGAGCATTAAACTGCTGCGTTCTCATCACTGGGCTCCCATCTGAAACGTGTTAGATTTATAATCTGAGAACAACTCAACAGATTACACCTTCTGAAAAAAAACAGAATACTTCTAAACACAGAACCTGAATTTCAGGAGGTGACATGAGAAGCACCTGACACCACACCACTCTGCAGGTCGGATACTTACACTTTTTCAACAGAGATGCCGAGCTCGTTAGCTGCAAGCACTGCAAAATATTCATAGCTGTCCAACACAGCTTTATCGTGGCCTTTCACCAAAAGGGACAATCTCTTGTAGAGTGTTTCTGGCTCATCTGAAATAGATACCTGCATTTTTAAAGAAAGGACCAGAGTTACCACTCCACGCTCCCCTTCATTAATGCGTGCGCTGCCTGTTCGTAAAGGAGGAAGAAAACCACGCGCTGCTGCTGGCTGCTTATTTTATCTGCAAGAGGCTGACAGTACTGCCTTGACTAACTGCTCTCACTCTTACCAGGGAAGGCAAAAGCGTGAAGAGATACCTAACGTCCGAATATTTAGGTAAAGTTTATTGATCAGAAGAGGAAAGGGAATGCCAGATAAATATAAAGAGGACAACACTAGTGAAGGCAAGAATGAAACTCCTTGCAAAAGCAGGTCTGGAGCAGCAACGTTTGTATTTTAAACAGCAGTGTGAGAATACCTCAAATTCTCCGAATTCGCTTGGGTAAGGAGAATAACCTCACATCACAGACAGTGACCAGAATTCTCACTTCACTCAGTCAGCTTTAAGGCTACTTTAAGCACAGCAGGATTCCCCAGACATATGTCTGTCCAAGCACAGGTTTATGACTTTTGGTTAGAAATGCAGTGTCTCAGGGCCTGGGCTCCCTGATCATCTGAGGAGCCTCGGTGTGTCCGGGAAGCACTGACCTTCCTACAGGTTTACTTCCAGGTAAACCCAGCATGTACCAGATGTGGCAGGAAGGCTGGCTCTGCGCTGTGGATCTAACACCTCCTGTAAGATTTCGGGTTGCTTGCCTGTATTACACAGACTGGGCACGTGTTTCTGAAGCCCTAGTCACAATCAAGGCATTCAGATTCTGAAAGCAAGATACCCACCACATGCCTTCAGGAACTCCCCACCTCATCAGCTCTGGGCTCCCAGCTTCCAAATACAAAAATCTTAAATATAAATAATCCTAATTGTTTCTTTCTCATTAAGACAGCAGTCAAACACGCTGCAATAAAAGAGTTGAGGTTTCTGTGTGCACCCTCTTTATTACTACGGCGACACGTAAAACACCACTCTATCAAACGCTTACCAAAGGGTTAGTCTTAGGCTCCTGTGCATCAGCGTGGGATCCAGCCAGCCGCACTGCCACCAAGTCAGAGTTTCTAGAAACGTGGTAATGGGGAAAGCACAAAATAAGTTGTTAAAGCTGGAATTTTTTAGGGAGCATGGAGGAGAAGCAGGAAGAAGGAGGGTCTGTTATACTTACAGAAGAAAACACTGCTTTTGCGTAATTCTGCTGGCATAATTGACAGAAAAAGCTGACCCCTGTATAAAACAAATAGGTTATGGGGGTTTTTTCGCCCCTAAAGCAGAAAGTAGCCAATTCACACGTTTTTATTAAAGGTTACTTTTTTGCACGCTAGAACGTGGCGTGTTCCTAGGCACTGATCTGCTCAACCAGCAAGTTTGTTCTGTTGGGAAAGGCAGGAAAACGGAAGCATGAACATGTATTTTAGTGTACAACAGCACCTAAAACCAGGAGCGATCTAGCAGTATGTGCTTATGATTAGCGAGGCACCCGAAGAGCAATCACAAAGCAATTTTTTTGTCAGAAAGATCTATTTTGTGAGGCATCAGATACCATTTCTGCGTATAGTATTTTCTCTTTAAGTACCATATAGCCTAAGTAGGGCTTGCTGTCATTCAAGCAATTGAAAACTGTATTCTAAAAATTCAGTCTCTGAATTTAGGTGGAAATATCCCATTTTTTCAGTTAAAAAGTTCATTGTGGTTTTGAAGAGAACATTTAAATAGAAAAACTGCTAGCAAGCACATGAACCACATTTAAGAGGTAACATGATTTTTCTGTGCTAAAAAGAGAATACAACTGTTAATCAAGATGTAACATTACGGTTTTCCATACTAGAACAATCACTCCCTTCTGAGAGTTATGTGGATTCTAGCTTCCTTCCGCTCCTTCTCAATTTGGAAAAGTTATAAACTACTTGAGGGGGAGGGAAAAAAAAAAGGAACCAGAACTCACAGCTTCTTAAGAGAAACTCAGGGCTGCAGCAGACCGGTGAAGCAAAATCAGCTGCTTATCCAGCCCCTTGATACTCGTATTTAACAGGTGCTGGAGCCGTAGCTTTAAGAGGGAAGGCAGACACCACACAAATCAGTCACGTATAATCAAGGTATCATAAAACAGCCAGAACTGACACTTTTTTCAGGAAATCATAACGTAGTTGCTCACGGATACGCATCATCAACTCTATGATGCTATTAGGTCCCTGACCTTCTCCGCTACGCATTACATATTTGAGAACCGTAACTAAAAGTTGTACCTGAACCCAGCTTTTCACATCCATGCAGTCTCTGCTAGGTATTATTTTACTTCTAAGTGCTTGGCCACAGAATATGGACTTATTACTTGAATGCAAAGGTATGTGCATTCATAGCACACTGTATTAAGTGGTTTTGGATACAGAAATTTCTGTCTGTGTATAACAAAGGTTAATAAAGCACAATGACACAGCAGAGTTTTATCTCACGTACTAAGCTCTGCAATACTCCATGATTATTACATTATTCTCGTCTCCTTTTGTTACTTTTACGTAAAGATGCATGGAGTCACAAAGTTTTGTAAAATAAAATTAAAGGTGCTCTGTGCAAGTTTTGACCAAACGATACGCTGAGTACTCCAGGTAGCAAAGACAGCATTCAGCAGGCAACAAAAGGTATTTTAAGCGCTTCCTTTATTCCCTGACTGAAATATACTTGATGTGCTCTTGCTGACGACCGCTGTCTAAGGTGGAAAAGACGCTGCAACAGAACCGAGTTTCCTTATCCTGTGTGAACCAAGGGCTGGCACAGAACAGCATTCCCCCTCTCCTAACCCTGGTTTTGCCTGGCAGAGAGATTCTGAACCACTCAGGAGACAGATGCTGACAGGTGAGCGAGTCCAGAGCACAGCACACACACAGAGAAAACACACCGAGGCCGGCGGACAGCGACACAGCCCCGCGCTGTAAAACCCCAGCAGCCACCTGCGATCTCTCCTGGAGGAGGAGAAGGGCAGGGCAGCTCGCACCGAGGACGCGATGCCGGGGGTTGCCTCCCTTTCCCCCTCTCCCCTCGGGAGCGAAGGAAAAAAGGAGAAGGAGGAGAACGGGGCTCTCCCACCACACACCTCACCTGACAGAGCCGCCGCC
>NW_010407328.1:0-5093 GCF_000710305.1 Buceros rhinoceros silvestris | reverse complement strand
GATGCCCGCAGCGCTGCCACGTGTCCCCGGACGCGGCTGTCCCTGCCCTGGTCCTGATTTCTGCTCGTACTGCTGCCCAAAATGTCCACGGGAGTTGTTGCCGCTGCCGTAGCGACCAGGTTTATTAGCCAGAATCTCTGGTTTGCTGGGGTTTGGCTAAAATTGTAGAAGACAGTAAACGTAATGATGTCAAAATAACTGATTGGAGATAATTGGTCCAAATCTCGTCATCAGGGTGAAATAGCCATAAGTTCCTCTACAAGCTTTACAATTAGTGCGTTTGATTTTTGCCGGCACTCCATTAGAGAACCATTTTTAATTAATAGTTAACTAGCGGGTCTCAATGCATATCTCTCCGCTCAAAGTCCAACTTAAAGCCATGCTGGAATTTACATTTCTGTCATGGAAACAAATTGCAACTCGCTCAGCCAAAATTCTGACATTGAGCTGTTCCAGTGGCCGCGGACCTCGTGGGCTAACGAAGTGCTCCCTGACGAACGAGGCCCCAGACTCCCCTTGGCTCGGAGAGGCCAGGCCGGGGTCGCGCCTGCTGCTGAGACACGGCAAGTGCCCCCCAGTACCCGTGACACTGGCTCCAGCTCAGCCGGAGGGTCAGAAAGGGGACAATAGTATCTACTCACCTCAAGGTGCGGGATTTTTGCGGATTGGAGTTTTTCTGGTAGGAAATGACAGTTCAGGAATAGTTTTGGGGAAAGCAACTGTAGTTGATGCTGTAGTAATCCTAAAATTGCCTGCAGCACAAAATTAAAATATCGTTAAGGGAGAGGGTTCATCACCTTAAAGACTTCCCAAGTGTCCGTGTCACAGCTCAAGCCTCGTGTACCAGGATGAGATCCCTCGATTTCCCCCTGCAGCAAGGGTGAGGGTCGCTGCGTTTCCTCCTTGCAGCTGACACTCAGTGTATCACCCCGTGGTTCTGTTCTTGTTTTCAAGCTGACAGATTTGTTGCAGAGGTATGCAGCCTCCTTCAGAGACCCCATGATGCTCCAGCCCCCCGAGTGGTTTAAAGCCTTCATAGTTTGCGAAGCCTTCTTACAACTGCCTTTCTTCCCCGTGGCCGCATACGCCTTCTTGAAAGGTCAGTGTAAAACCAGGGTACGAACGTGTCCCGTGCAGCATTTCTGGGTCACACCTGCTTTTTGCGCCGCAGAGAAGGTGTATTTATCAGCCCTCAGCACCGTGCGGGCACTGTGCCAGTGCCAGGGCACAGGTGATCTGAGAAAGCAGTACAGAAAAAGCCCAGTCAGAAACCAAAGCCGTTGACGGCAGCCCCTTGCCAGCCGCCGCCGTTTATATGCAACCGGCATCAACACCCGACCTCTGGAATGCTCCCAAGGGAGAGAAAATTCTGGGTCAAACCTCTGTGCTCATTTTGTTACCTTAAAACTTTCACGATCACACCATCGCTCTGTGTTTCCATAAAGGGAGACCGTTTTCCTGGGTTGCCACCCAGGTGGTTTTTTTGCTGCCTACTTAATGAGACTTGTGGCTTATTCTGCCAGAGATGCAGCGATTAACGTTCCAGTGATGTAAATTCCACTCTCTTCAAAATCCTTATAGACTGTTTCCTTTTGCTGCTCTCCAGGTGGCTGCAGATGGATAAGAACTCCTGCGATTATCTACTCCGCCCACGTCGCCACCACTTTGTTTGCTATCCTTGCGCACATCCTGTTCCACGATTTCTCCAAGTCGGAGCATCTGGGACCTCGGACACAACGCGAGCGCCTGATCCTGCTCTCCGTCTACGTGCCGTACTTGCTGATACCACTTTTGATTCTTTTCACCATGCTCTACAACCCCCACTACAACCACGTGGAGAAAAGGAAAAGGAAGTAGCCGGTCCACGCTGAAGCTGTACGCCCGACGCTCACCCTGGTTTTGGTTTGGACCCTGCGCTGACGTGGTCCTCTGGCACGAACACCTGCCTCGCGTTGTTGGCTGCAACAGCCGTTACCAGAGCACCCAGCTGCTGCCAGAACGCACGACCTGGCGCGAGCTCCCAGCTCCCTTCCCGCAGACAGCTCTGGCAGTCGCGGCGGTGCGGGGGCGGCGCAGGGGATGGGCCTCGCTCCTCTCCCGCTGCCAGTTTTGTGCGGTACATCTGCACTTGGAAAACGAACTTCTACCCATTAGATGTGTAACCGTGGCATGGGGCAGGGGGGAAACTGCGGCTGATGCTTCTCTTTCCTTTTCCCAAGGTGACTGTTAGAAAATCACTTCAGTGAGAAATTTGTCTTCCAAGAGCTTATTCTGCAAAATTCGTAACCGATTCTGTACCGATTTGCACCGCTGTGCTTTTGAAGCATCTCAAATCATAGAATAATTCTTAACTTCCTCTCCCTCCTTTAAAATTTCACCTTCCTTTGCTCTGCTTTGATATTGATTAATCATAAGTGTCTGATCAGTGATAAATGTGCCTGAATCTGGATTTATGAATGCCTGAAGTTAACTCTGCCAGCGAGGCACCTCCTCGGGATTCTGAAGTACTTCAGGAATTGTAAACAAGGATTTGTAAACCTCTCTCTTCCAGTACATCGCTTCTAGTATGGAAATAAATAACTAAACGCATTAAACTGCATCTAATCTTCTTAAGGGAATGACTAAAAGGAACTCAAACGATTGTAGATAGTTCACACAGTAAATAAACCCCGCGACCGACAGAGATTCTGGGGTGGTTGGGTTCGTTTTCTAAGTTCTCATTCTGATCTGCAAGGGTCAGACTTGGAGACGTGTAAGGTTCCAGGTGCCCAGGGAAGCTTTCCAGTCCCTGCCTGTGTATTTCAGGACTTCACCGGTGTAGAACTGACACCTTCCCCAAGCTGGAGAGCACAGAGGGCTCCACATTGGGTCACCAAAAGATGGACGTAAATGTGGGGTTTTTCCTAACTCTCTAGAAAAAAATAATCCAGTCAATACTGGTAAAAGTTACCGCTGCTTGTGTGTCGTGGCTTTACGGACATGAGAAATGCTGCACCCAGGAGCACCAGCGTGACTGCCCGGGGAGTTCTAAACCCTTAAGCTCAAATACAACGTAACAGAAGCGACTAACTCTGGTACATCCAGAAAGTCTGTAAACAATAATTTATTTCCCAATTTCTCCGAATGAGCTGAACAATTCGAAAAGGGAGAGCCCTTCCAGAGCAGCAGTGGCATCCATTCCGCTGTGGTTTGAGCTGCAGCTGCTGCTGGGCAAAACATGAAGTGGAAGGACAGAAGAGTCTTCCCGGCAGCTGGAGGGTCTCCTTATTGCCACCCGTAACGCACAGCGACCCGAGAGACGCTCCCAGGCGCACAAACCGTCTCGTCATTCGCGCACAGTGAGAAATTGCATATTTCTGAAATTCCGAAGATTCTGGAATGGTCAAGTTTCCAAGTTTGTTTCGATCTTAAAATCCTCTATTTCTGGAAAATGAATTGGTCAATGAATTCGTTCTGGTCTGCTTCAGTTTTACAGAGAGCCTCGTACTCTATTCGGTATCTGAAAGAAAAAACAAGTGCTTACCAGCTGCGTCCACCCAGGAGGAGGTGCAGGACAGCGCTCGCTGCTTCTGGTGAAGGCTGCCCCCGAGTCAGCCGTGAAGCCGTGGCTGCACCAGTCAGACTCTGCGGTTCCGAAGTGCCTTTACGAGTCAGACGCATCTTTATGTTATCAGAGTTTATTCATGTCCTCAACCGCACGATCTCGAGGCACAGAGTCTCCAGAGATGAACCTTCCTTGGTGAGGGGCAGACAGAGCCTCCAGCTCACTCGGCCTGTGGCTCTGCGTTGCTGCGCGGTGCTCGGGGCAGGAGAACACCCCTCTGCTGCACACGGGCCGTTTGAACAAGTGTGGACCATGCCTTGCAGCACCGGCGAGACTGACCTTCCAGCCCACCGAACGCCCCCAAAGTACTTAACAGAAAACCCACCTTTCCAACTGCATCTTCTTCTCAGCTATTAAAGCCTGAAGTTGCTGTTCCTGAGCTTCCCTCTGCTTTGCTATAGACTTCAGCAAGTTTCGTGCACCAATGGCCTGTCAAAAGAGAACGGTCGGTGATGTCGTTGTATTGGGGAGTTACTATTATTATTTTAACCCCTTTCACTACTAGCAGGGTGATTCTGAAGAGCTTCAGCCATGCTAACAGTCAAGGAGGGTGACACCCTAATGGCTGTGGAACAGGCTGACAGTCCCTGCAGAGGGGGGCAGATGGGTCTGAGAGTTCCTTCAGACTCAAGGAACAAGTCACTGGCTCCTCTGGAAACACAAACTCGTCACTGGTCCTGCACACAGACAAGCTTTGGTTGTCATTTTTCCCTCGGGAGAAATAAGGAAAAAAGTAATTACCTACAATTGGGCTAAACATTAATTTCTATTTCCACAGAAACACGAAAGCACCCGCACCCCTTGGTGACAGAAACACATAAAGTTCCACAAGCAGCTGTAGAGCTGCTCACTGATCTGGTCCTTAGAAAACCCTTCTCGTCCTCCTCACAGAACCTCTCCTCCCTCTTGAGGACAAAGTCCTACTAACAGGAGTAATTAAAAATGCATCTTCTGTTTATGTGCAAATATACGGACAAGCAGGAGCAGCAGGACCGTTACACACAGCAGCGATGGGGTACACTGGGTGTGCTCTAAGTCTTCTAGGCTAAAATCTGCTAAAAGGGCCCAGGCTACACAGACACACGTGAGCCACCACGGAAAGGCCTGGACGACACGGACAGAGAGCCTGCGAGCACCGCAAGAGGAGGGAGAGACTTGTTCCTTCACAGGCAGCACAGAGCAGAGCACATCACACGCCAGTAATTAACTGCACAGTACCTTCATCTTCTCACTTTCAGCAGCTTTTGCCAGTTGATCAACGAGTTCAATCAAGCCGCATACTATCTTCTGAAATTCTACTATTTCTGCAAAGAAAAAAAACGACTGTCGAGTATAATTCAAAACGCCCCTAAAGACGCCTAATGCTTCTGCGACGCGCGGTAACATTTAGATGCGGCTCTACTCTCAGAGTCTGTTGTACGCCAGCGTATTTTAAGATTTTACTTGCTATCGACAGGCTATAAAAAGAGAAAAGCCCTAGAGAGTCCAA
>NW_010407327.1:0-13307 GCF_000710305.1 Buceros rhinoceros silvestris | reverse complement strand
TATAGATATAATATAGATCTAAGAGATAAAATTTCTCATTTATTGCAGGAAACTTCTTATAGGATATTTTCTTCAGCATGAAATTCTCAGAAACAGGATCAAAGATTAAACTATGCTGATAAAGTCTATATTAATCTGTTGAAATAAGTTGTCCAATGAAAAATGCTGTTCTTTAATAGTGTTATATGATTGTTTGAGCAAAACAAGGAAAAGAAATGATGATACAAATTATTTTCTTATGACCTGAGCATTGAAAAACCTTAGCATTGCCAGCTGCTTTTGAAAAATCATGTACCTTCAGTTGTGTTTATGTTCTGTCAACGTAAAATCTGATTCAGTCATATTTGCCACCGTTTACATTTATTCATCACACACAGATAGCTTGCCAGTAGAAGTTTAGTTCCATATTTATTAAATACTGATTCCTTAGAATTTCTTCAATAAGCAATATTCTTTATAATCAAAATTGTGAGTGCTAGTAGAACTGTTGATACTTACTAAGAATTTCTTACTAGGAAGAAAAATTCTTACTAAGAATTCATTCTGCGAACTTCAACCTTCAGGCAAACCTTCTAGTGTCATCCATGTAGATTGTGTAGGGACATAAGATCAGATAACATTGTTACTTTTTTTCTCCTGCAGAAAAAAAAATGGTACACAGTCATGGGAATTTCTGTACCTTTCATTATAATTTTCCTATATAATTATAAATTTGGAATCCAGCATTAAAAACAAAACATGAGGCACTTTGGTTTTCTAAATTTGGTCATTTTGTTCTTATGAATATAATAGTCACACTTTCTCTCTAAAGTTGTGGTCCAACACAACAGGTACAGATTCAGATCAGAGATTTAGTATTATCTTGCAGGCAGCACTATGCAAAAAATTCAGTCTTTTCCTTCACAGTTACTTTCCTCTTTTCTCCTTCCATGATTAAGCTTCAACTCCATATTCCTTTTATAGAGATGCAACTTATTTTTAACTTACATCCATCCACCACCAAGAGTTATATTTTGATTCTTCTTATGGCTTCTATTGGGGATTAGTGAAAAAGAAGAGATGGAGCCTTAGCGGCCGCAGAAGCCATGTAGTGTTGTGTGCAGTTGTAGTAGGTGGAGGAGAAGTGGTATGACTGTTCAGCCTGCCTGCAGTAAGTGAAAAACTTCAAACTGTCTTTAAAAAAAAAAAAATAAGCCAGCCACATGGAAGGTTATCACGGATTCATCTTTTCTTTGCACATTGACATACTAACAGGTGCCGTACAAATGGTTATGCCTTCTATTTTCTATGCATCATTAATAAGTTTACTGTATTTGGCTCTTCTGAACCTTAGTTCCAATTCTTGTATCAGAATGTACTTCATAATTTACTCACATTACTTGGTTTTTAATCATCCACTAAGAACTGTGTGACATTTCCTTCCTACTGATTGTGTTTATGATATGTGTTTGTGTTTGAAAAGCTTTTCCAATTTGCTGTGCATTTCTCTTTATCTTGTTTCCTGGGTGGACATTTTTGAGGTAAGTAAGCTGTTTTCTGCAATTTATGTCTAAGGGGAATATTTGTAACTCTTTTACTCTGTAGTTTCACTTTCTCCCTTGTTTTCTAGGTACTTAAATCCGTGTTGGTACTTTAAGTATCCTTTCCCAAAGCTGTTGAGGGATTTTTTATTATTATTATTAAATTCCTTTAAAGTTTTGAGGAAATAAAATTAATTACTTCAGTTTTGTCTATGAGTATTTTTTCTCACTTTTTATCTCTTGATATTTCAAAACTTATTAGATACATCTGACTATATTACCTCCCATTACACAGGCACTTATGTATCAGTGAGCAACAGGATGGAAATACACATTCAAACACGCTTTCAAAAGACCATGTGCTCCATCTAATAGCTTTAGGCCTTTGATTCTTTTAACATTAATTGAATCCTGGTTCCTGTTGACTTCTTTTAATAGTTACCCAAAAGTCAGATCTGTCCTGCCTTATCGAAAGATATGTGATGTCAACATTACACTTCCTTTTTTTTTTTGCTTTAAGCCAACATTAAGGATGCTTAGACAGTCATCACAAATGAAGAATTCATAAAATTACTACAAGAGAAAAAGGCTACATTTTACTGAGATTTTCTATAGCTCACAGACTGTGAAATTTCTTAAGAAAAGCATGTTTACAAATTTATTTGCTTCTTTATTTTCTTCATATGAATTTCTGAAAACAGATAAATCCCTTACCACAAGATAAGAACCATGTAAAACAAAGTTTAGATTCCCCGAATCCATTTTTGTCCCTGAGATTCACTCCTTCCACTTTTCTCTGTTTATTTTAATGTAGCATTAAAAATAAAACAAGCAGCAACCCAATAGGAACTAGGAGGCAGCCTGAACAGAAACTAATCAGATGACTCCCAACAAACTGTAGATCATGCCTACCGAACCATAAATGTTGAAAGCAAATGTAAACAAAAATTGGGAGAGGCCACTGAACAATTTAGAGATGATAAAGTACCTAAATCTAAAGGCAGCTACAGTGTGTGTCTGAATATAGCCCAATTATACTAAGAATGGTTTTGAAATGCTGCTTTTCATCATGTTTCTTCCATTCTTCAGTCTGTAGTGCTGACCAACATCAGCTACTATTAAAGAGTCTTCATGCATGTAAAATAGTATGATTTCACAATGATTACATATTCAGTCTACAGCTGGCTGAGTTTTTACATCTCCATTTGTCATTGACTATTGTTTCCAATTAAATGATTAGCTTTTAAAAACTGCTGCACATTATGAGAGTGAACTTGTGTTCCATTGCACTGAGTGATGCAGAAACAAACTCATTACAGCATGTAATTCACCCATATTAAATAACAAACAGATGGCTGCTGTAAATGAGAGCTGCTTTTTCTCTTCAAAAGTGCCAGGAAAAAGGTGTTTTTATTTATCTTTGTTTCCAGCTTCTTTCTGTTTTCTTGACAAGTGGGCAGCTGGTTGCTGAGGTTTTCAATTGGTGCAGAAGAATGAAAAGCCTGTTTCCATTAATTTCCCCATAAAATAAGTCTTTGAATCATTCCTGTTATAAATGCATGTGCAGTAGCAAGCTGCTGCTTGATTAATTCACTTATTATGAAGATTTCATCTTTTATAAGAGGGCCTGCAGGTAATTTATCTTGTTTAGTAAGATTAGAAAAATGTAATTATCTTGATACCTTTGGACCTCTCTCATTTTAATTGTGTTCCCATAAATTTGAAACATAAAGATGGGATTTTTTTTTTTTTTTGCACAAATGTTCCAACATGTGGTAGAAAAATGTGTTGTAAGACCTGCATAAAAACTTATCAAGTAAAATGCATTTGGATTATACTGTTAAAGGAATGCATACAAATAAAGCCAGTATACAGTCATGGAAGCGTATACAAATATCTGCATTTCTGGTTCCGTGGTCATGGGCTTTTAACAACTGGAGTTGGATGGAGAATGTTGGTATTTAAGTTCTTTTTATATCCTTTTATTTTTTTTCATCAATAATGCATTTCATCAGGGAAATACAAAATCTCTTCCATTTTCACTAATCAAGTTAAAATTATGGGGTTTTTTATATATAACACCAATAGTAAAGAGAAAAAAAAGAAACTGAAATATATGAGCTGAGGTGTATGTGTAACATCAGCTCTTGAACGTCTTCAGCATCTTTTAGATGGTTTTCTCCCTCCTCTCTATCTTACCTTCTCTTGAGTGCAAATTTGAAACAAATTGAGATGTAGAATTCTTTCTCCTCAGTATTTTTTTTTCTCCCAAACCAACAGTTGGGGCATTTATATTTGGTTATGTTTTATTTATTAATTTATTTATTGTGGCTTTTTTTATTAATCAATTTAATTTCTGTTTATCTGGTTCCAGAAGGACTATTTTCGTTACTTTCTTTTACTCGGTTTCTAAAATATTCTTGATTCTTTCCCCCATCCAAAAAAAAGGCGACTAACAACATTTACAGGAACATGGCAAATATGCAACAACTGCAGCAAGTCTAATCATGGGTCACTTAGCTCAGAGTCATGTCTCTGACTATATTCAGCAGCAGAGGTTGAAAGAAGAGCACAAGATGTCAAATGTATAGTGTCACATTTGAGTATATTTTTTCATCTTTCGTCATCTGCAGCTGAAGGATACAGAAATTCAGAAATCAATAGATTTTTCAGAAATTCTTGAAATTTCCTTCCTGAAATGAACTTTGTAAGAGATGGTACTGGTACCATATATCGCAAGTTTGAGGAAAGATATTTTGCAAAGGGAAAGTTCAGGGAGTAAAGAGACTTGTAAGACTATGTAAACTGTACAAGGTTGAAGCCGTAAAACTGAGAAATGCGTACAGATGGTTGAAACATTTCAATTCAGGTGAGACTAGCAATTGTGACAAACCATGATCTGGGAGACCTGTGTCACCAACAGCACACATGAATGCTGAAAAGGATGAACATCTCATTAGGGAAGACTGACAAATAACCCTTCATGACCTTGCTACTCCTCTAATTTGCAGTTCTGCATCAGCACACTGAATCCTTAAATGGTCTTCTCTAAACTTTGTTCGTGTCAGGTCCTATGAAAAGTCATCCTGGGGCATGCATGAACTTGTGACGTTACTTTTCAAATCCCAATTGAATTAAAGGCTAAATTAAAAGAGATATACTTAATTCTAACAGAATTTACCATTACAACTATATTTTGATCTTTTTAAACACCTTGTTCTTTCTCAGTAATCATATATGTTGATATGTTTTATATTGATATGTATTTATATTTATATGTTTGTGTTTTATATTATACAATACATAACTACTGGGTTCCAACTGCCAAGGAATCTGACTTGAGTTTTCAGTTTTGTTCTTTTTTTTTAAACTATATTTCATGCTACCAAAGTCAGCTGTATTCTGTAAAGAAGGTATAAGCCCATGGAGAGTGTACAGAGGTTCTTCTCATTCTAATGGAGGAGTTAGTTAAAACCCCTTAGTTAAAAGCTCGAAATATTTTCCAGGTAAATTGCCAAGTGCATTTGTGGGCTCTACATGTTATATCAAAATATAAGCCAAACTGCTATGGATTCAAGAAGTTTAGAAACTGTATTTTGTCTGTCTGATGTATATTTAATTTAATAACTGGTTTCTGGTAATGTGTAGTTATGGTAGTTTCTATTTGACAATTACAGAAATGATGAAGATTTGCTTACAATTAAAAGTAAGTGTACTTTCTTGTATCTGGAGTTAAAAAATAAAAGCCAGTCAATGCAATTATTTAATAGGGGACAGATAAAAAGTCAGATAAAAATAAGATACTAGGACAAATAGGAGAATTTTGTACTAACAAAAAACGGGATGCAATTGGTCTTTAAAATTAAAAGCAGCCTGTCGAAGCACAGCAAGATGACAAAGTCTCAATCTCCACAACATGTTGTCCGTGCTTCAAGCCAAGTCTCAGCCTAACACCTGAAATTTACAGTCTGTTCTGGGCTCTTGGAAAGCCCAAACACTGGTGTAATAAATCAACGATAGATGAGGAGGACCAGAGGATTCCAAGAAGTATCTATCTCTGTTTTGGATTCCTTGCAGCCCTGAGTGCAACCAGCATTTAGTATCAGTTCATGCCATAACATTAGCTTTAACGATTTCATTTGGAAGGCCTAAACAAAGATTGGGCTTTCCAGTAATAGTGAGTAGTATTGTTTGGATAGCTAAAGAAACATACAATACAGGACCGTCAGAAAAAGAGGTAATTAAATGGAATATTATAAGAATGTGCGAATAAAAATATTATGTCCTATTCTGAATGACGAGGACTGAACATAGACCTTTTTTTTTTTTTGGTACTGCCTGGACTTAAACATGAAAACTTGTATCTGCTTAGGGTTTAGGCCTCGGTTTGTTCAGAACATACTCCAAATTCATTTCCACTTTCTGAAAATGTTTCCATTTGGATGATACTTCTATGACTTAGATCTGTGGTATTTCAACAGATTATGGACGAGATGTAGAAAGTCAGCATTTCATAAGTGAGAAGGTACTTTAGATATTAGTCTGTAATCACTAATAGCATGAAAAAAGTTTTCTCAAGCTTTGCCCACAAAATGCTGCTTCAGTAATTCATTAACTCATTTTAATGAAACAACATCTCATTGCTATTTGGGAAGAAACTAATCTCCTTTCCAAAAAGTTTGCATAATGTATTGAGAAAGAAGTGACTGCAGAATCTGCTGATCAGTCTTTTGAGGATTCCACGTAGGCTGGGTAAACTTTTATCTAACACTATTGAGAAAACTATATATGCACAAAATTGCCTGCTCAGGCATTTAGTAAAGACTAAGAACAAAATATGTTTAGGCTGCAACTTTCAGTCCTGTTTAGCAGTCACTGAAACCTTAAGTTCAACCAAATAAATTTAATGCTTGCCCTCAGCTCTTGGTTGTCATCCATCTTGATGCAGCACAGAGATGTTATACCAAATGTTGGTATTACAGGCAGCATATCTCAGTCACCCTTCACAGAGTCTGTTAACCATAAGAAAGCAGTGCTTTGTAACATGTTATTTCATGTGTCATATATACACATTTATTTCACACATGTTTATATACATGACTTATATATATGTGTGTGTATGCACTTGTATATAAACACTCCTGATTGATTGAGAAATGTGCATATTTTTATTTATGTATGAGATGATAACCATCTAAGTTTCCATTTCAGGTGATGAGAACTATGGATCAATTCAGTTAGTTAAATTTACCATCTAGTGCCTGTGGAAATGCTATATGAATTAGATGTCGAAGTTCCCACTGCAAGCTAGCAGAATTCAGTTTGTTTGCCTTTAGACACTAAAAGGTGTCCTTCTGCCACCAGCTACTACTCAGATGGGTGCAAGAATCACTCCCAGATGTTTTGTCATACCTGCCAGTCCCATACTAGTATGTTTGATGGCCTGGGACATCTAAAGCTATACCAAACAAAATGGTCTGTGCATCTGAATGAAGCTCTTCAACTTACGAATTGTAAAAATGTGAGTTCATTTTATACCCTAGATACATGAATCTTGATCTAAGTCCCACCTCTTAGGTTTCACAAAGAGAACACCCACCCCTTAGAGCCTGTCTTAAATCTCAACTTCAGAATCTCTTACACGCTCTATCCAGTGCTGCAAGACTGTAATCCAGAATCTCAGTTTATTTAAATGATTTTTAGATTTACTTTGAAGATATGTCCTTTCAGTGACATGTATGAGAGAAGGAAATAACATTCTATACTACAAGACACAAATATTCTAAATGCACAGTGAATTGGATTTGTGCTCTCTGCAAAACCTAACAGATTCATTATAAATATTAGTGATTTTTGAAACCATTGTTTATCAGTAAGCTAATAAGTAAACTAATATATATTTTTACATGAAGGAATAAAAAAGAGAAGGAATGGAAATATTGTAAATTAACATAGCATGTAGAACTTAGAACACAAACTCTGCCATAGAATTTGATCCCACACTACCACAGAATATATAGAAGATCACATTGTTCCAGACTTTTAAAAAAAGATGCAGGAGCAAGGTGAAGAGGTCAATATTTTAAGGCAAAAAAAATTTTACACCAGCATTCAAAATTATCTATTAATAATGTTCTCGGACAAAGTGAAACACTGTGAACTCACCTAGGATCTATTTCGAACAGAAATTATTTAACAAGACCATTAAAGTTATCTTCAAAACTTTAGAAGGTCACTCAGGCATAAACTCCAGCTCTGAATGAATTAATTTCCCTTTTTTTTTTTTAAACATATTACTCAGGCAATAAGAAAATCATAGTTTTATAATATATGGGTATAAAAAATGTTATTATAATTTGTTAGAAAGACTTTAAGATGATAAAGATATTGAATATTCAATTGCCTTTTAGAAGATAATTTTCACAACTTTACTATTAGAATTAAAATGAAAAAAAGAAGAAAAAAGAGGAATTAGAAACATCTAAATCTATTAGAATTTTAATGAAATAGCAGATGCTTGTTTTTCTTACACTAAAGTGGGAACTAGTTTAATTGTTTAGATTAGAGTTTTGTGTTTCACAAGCATTATGACCTCTTCTGCCAGGTTCATAGCTTCCCTTTTTCTATGTCTTATCGATGTCACTTCCTTTAAACATGAGAGGACTGTCCAGAACTTCAGTAGGAATGAAGACAAACTTCCCAGCCGACAGGCCCAGTCATGCAGCTGCAGGACCTCTGCTCCCTTGGAACTCTGCTGGGATGAGTGGAGATCATGCAAAGGTATAAGGTAATGGCCAAAGTTTTCTCTCATGATATTTTTAATATTCTCTGTTCCCACCATTCCCTCACATTTTTGTTTCTGCTAAATGATTTTTTAAATTATTTTTAGCAGCTTAAAGGTACATTAACTTTTCTTCTTTTTTTTTTTTTAGGCGACCAGTAGCAGATTGCAATTTTTTCCTGAAAAGATTCTAGCTATCAAACATGACTGAGCATCATTTTTCCTTAAGAGATCAGCTGTAGGGTCAAGAATCAAAGCATTGATTAATAATTTTTTTGCAAATTAAGACCATGCAATTTTTCCCAGTAGTGATAATGTCCATTCCTCTAAAACTGCATGTAAAACTCTTGTTCCTACCCAGTCAATCAAGACTGTCTGAGGAATGCCTGCTGGAATCACATCATGCCTGTTGCTTACCATTACAAGAAGATGAAATACATACTTCATAATAAGAGACATTTTATAAGTTTTATTTTAAGTTTCATAAGCCAGTTTCTGTTTGGCTTGCTAGAACGTTATTTCTGACAATCCTGATCTGCAGTGAGGATGCAGGTATGAAAAGGAATGGACGCATTTGTCTTACTCATCGTATCAGTTTCATATGATCCGCACGTGAAAGACAATGATTTAAGCTACCATCTCTGCTGATTCCAAACGAAACATTGAAGAATAGGGGCCTGGGAAATGTAGTTTCTAATGTGTACAGTGCTCTGCCTTGCCACAGTTTGTCATTCCATAGTACTGCTCTTGTCCTACTGAGCAGTGCAATACAGTAAAACATTGACTTTTAACTTAACACTTTACTACTATCTGGGGATATATTCAACCTTTATTAAATTTCATGGGGATGATTTTATTCACTAACTATTTACTTCTCCCTAGGGCTGACCACAACAACCAAATACCCTTAAAGGCACAAATCTAATCTACACTAGTATTTCAATGTGTTAGTTGAATGAGCTATATCTAATGCATTTCTTAACACAACTCCCGTAAATCCATTAATGACATAATGATTTTTGATACCTTTCTGAAAAACCTAGCCGATGTTTTGGTGATTATGAGACAACTGTCTGTTTCTAGGAATGAAACAAAGTTTCATAAACTTCATAAAATAGCTAGAACAGTTGACCTAAGCAAACCTGAAAGCATCTAAAGCAGGCATGAAATTACAAAGGGGGTCATTGTTTCATGATAGCAATATTTTTCTTGTGTCCAAGAATGAACAAAAGAAAGAGAATCACTGCTGCCTAGCACACTTGCAAAAAGAGGGTGAACTCAAAAAATATTTTTCAGTTTGCTTACTTGTTTCTAAAATTGTTTCTAACAAATACTAGTGTAGTGTCTAAATTAACCTTTACAACGTATTAGATTTCTCAGGTTAACTGGTAGTGAACTCAGTGGGAGAAAATTCTTAACAAATCATCAAAACCAGAAAGAGGTGCAAGCAGTTAGAAGAAATCTAAAGAAAAACCCTTAATAGTCTTCAATGTGAATTAGGGATGCAGAAAGCCTGTAAACACAAATATATCTAACTATTAATTCATGTGTACTTTAATTAAAGACAGAGCTGTATTGTGTGGTTTGGATTTTTTTTTTATTTACAACTTTTCTTTTTTGTTCGGAACTTTTTAGATAAACATTGCTTTTTCCCATTTATAATTCTCTAACTAGTTATGGGAAGTGTTTATAGATATACCTATCTCACAACATGGAGTAAAGGGGTTTGTGTTTTTTTGTTTTTTCTTTCTTTTTTGGATGAGGAAAGTTGTATAAAGGTGTTGCTACCTTTATGTTATGCTATAGAAGTGCATAAAATACCTTAACTATGAACAGCTGTCTGAACAATATGCATGATATTCAGCTACAGCTCTGTTAATGAATCACATGTATGGTGCTACGTTAGAATGAATACTAAACATTCATTGTCCACCACATCATTTAGTTGCACTGCTTCATGGTGATGCAAAACTACTTCAGTTTTCCCTCTCCGTATTCAAAATGAATCAAACGAATGAAGATCAGTAACATATAGTCTGTTTGCACTTCAACTTCACTGACACTATAGACCATACCCATTATGGTCTTTCAGGTCAATAATTCCCGAACTAAGAAGGATTAATAGGATTTATGACCCTCTTTTCAATTGCATGTAGCACAAGCAGTACTAATTATATTTTCATTAACCTCTGTGGCTAGCTCATGTTCTAATAATTTAGCCCTGTTATGGATTAATCCAATGTTTTGCATGTTCAATAAAGTGAAATCACAAACAAAAGCTATATAAATAAATCCTCATGGCCGTATCACACCTGCTGTAATGAAGAAACACTTGCAAAAGAGCCACTGCTTCTAGAATCTCCCAAGGTCCGGGCCATGCACCAATCAGCTGTATCTTGGCTCTCTGAGTGACTTATTCCCTAGTCAAAGAGGCATTGTGAGGCCTAAATGTTAGATAAAACTTATTTATTTACATAAACTACAATGCTAAATGAGTCCTAGGCAAGTTGCCTTATAGTGGTGAAGTCTGCATTCACACTTCAGGAGATGTTAATCCCTCAATTTCAAGAACTGGTAGTAAGCATGTCTCCTAAATAGGTTTGGAAGTCTGTGTATCTTGGAGGTATACTCGCACTGCATTCTGACTCTATCTACTCACCTCCAGGTTAGCTGAGTTGGTCCCAGATATCTTTGTTGCCAGAGGGAATAAGAAAACATAGTTCAGCTCTCCATAATAACAGGATTATTCAGGATGACAGCCATCCCCTGTCTTCCTCCATTCCTAGGTAGAGTCACAGCCAACAGGACAACCAATACTGAGTGTTGTTTCTGCAGTCAAAAGACCAGTGGTGGCTGAATTCATCCTAGATTATGCAAATTTCCAAGAAAAAATTGCTATCTCACAGCCACTCTTCTCCTGCACTGTGCTTTCATTCCTTCTCGGCTCCGTTATAATTGTGGACCTTTTGCTTATCTGACTAAAATTGCATGTATTTAATCTAAAAGGGGTAAGGCAACAGATCCAGTCCCCAGTCGTGATGAATCCAGTATATGAAAACAAATTGATGAGAACCATGACAGCTAAATTTAGAATTAATGTTGTTTGTTATGTGAGAAGCACTGAACGCTTTATGTTATTAATATTTTTAAGTCAGTGCTAATGTCAAACACTGTCAAACATTCAATCGCAATATATGTTCATTTAAATACAATGAAGCAAAATACTAACTGCAAAAGGAATTAGAAGAGGTATTTTGAAGACTTTTTATAAAGTAATCCTCCATCTGATGAGATATAGGGGAAGAAATGTCTAATTACAATTGTATTTGGTAAAACAGCAACTTCTTTTACTCCCAGAGGCACCTATAGAATACAGCTCATGTAACCTGCTTTGACCATTGACTTTAAGAACTGTTCTTTGCTAGCACTTCTTTTTGTCCACCAGCTTGAAAAATATTATAGGCTATTTATCTGATTGATAGCTGAGAGTTGAATTTTTGAAGTAAGGGGAGATTAATGTCATCCCACTATCCATTAAAATGTACTAAAATATAAGTCAAAGCTTAATCATTAAGCTTTTTTTTAATTTATTCATTTTAATACATGCACGTTTTCTAGCTTGGATTAGTCCTATGTACTTTAGAGCACAGAGAACGATATCACCATTACTCACCTCAAGAAAGCAACTAGAAACTATTCCAGGAATAGTCACTGTTTTTTCATTTGATTCACCCAAAGAGCTGAAGGAGTTAGTCTGGTCTTCTACTGCCCGGTAACCTCATCATGGCCCAATCTCTTCCCTGAAGAAGCAGCTTGCCTGAGACTTGAAACAAGTGGATATCTATGTAGTATGTAAACCTAGGCTGTGGCCACAATGATAAGGTTGTTCAAGCTCTTCTTTGCTTTTGTCAAGTCCAAGGTCTATTCCATGACAGCCTGAGATTTCGTAAGTTTTTCTTTAATTTTTTTTCTGAGGGATCTGTTTCTAAATCTGCTAATACTAAACTTATATAATACTTACGCAGATTCTAGCAGACCAAAGCAATCAGGAACAACATGATTTTGTAATTAAGTTAAAGTATAGTATCATAACTTACTTCTGTGAAGAATGGGACAAAGGATATTTGGTTAAATTCATGACCTGATTGTTACAAATTGTTTCACATTGATAACTCATTTCTACAGGTAATTAGGCAAAATTACCCTCCTTCATACTGATACAATGGATCAGAAAGATATTAGATGAGAAATATTTTAATACTTCATAATAGTGATTGAAGGACTTAGAACACTGCGAAAGGCAGCTCCAGCAAGCAGATAACTTAGATTCCTTCTAGTTCTACTGAGGGGAGAGCAGTATAAAAACAGGACATGCTTAAATCTATATTTAAATTGAAATGTAACATACACCTTTAACCTAAGGATGGATGTGCAGTCTTGTATAAGTGAAGTTCATACAGACTCCCTTTCACCTCCCAAAATTCTGTCAGTTTTAAATTATTAGTTTCATCATTGCTGCAATTTCTAGGACCTAAATACTCTGCCAGACTCAGCTGCTTTTCCAGGCTGCTAATTCTTTTTGATATGAAATTACTGTTCAATCTAGATTGTCAGTAATTCAGCTCACATACTGCAGGCAAGTCCATCTGTTTCTTGAAGACAAAAAGTGCAGATGTCAGTAGAACATAATGACAGAAGAACCATTACATTATGTCACACCAAAGGTACATTTCAGCTAACATAAACTGTTTAATCAAACCAACCTTCAGAGCTTCTTTTCTGCTGCTGTATGAAATGCCAATTGAATCCAGTGTGAAAATGGGCTTGCTGGAAGTGTAAGAACAATCTTTATATCATTTTGATTATAGCTTCCAGGCTCTCCATTATTCTTGAAGTATGCATTACTTTTGGAAGAGCTGCTCCAATCTCCAATTTCTTCTCTTCTTTGCTTGCCTTTTTTTTTTTTTTTTCCCTGCTGTTAAGGGTCAAGGGACCGATTTACCTCG
>NW_010407326.1:5123-10851 GCF_000710305.1 Buceros rhinoceros silvestris | reverse complement strand
GATGTTATTCCCTGCTGGGCTCTGTAAGATATCTGTGAGTTAAAAAAAGAAAAAGGTCACACCTGTAGAGGCACGTTTTAGAACCAACAGAAGTAGTGGGAGAGGAATTTAGCAGAGTGCTTGGTAATATAGAGCTATGGCTATGCTGGTCAGCTGAAGCTCACTTAAGCATGTTTAATTCATTGACAGAACATTGGGGTGTCTCTCTACAGGTTAATGTAACTGTTGTAGGTCCTGGTCCAGGGTATGAAACGTAAACCCGTCCACCAGCAATAGTCACGCCTAGTAATTTGGTATGTTTTGTTTGAGACATCTGAAGTGGTCTGAAGTGCCAGAGTAATCAGCATTTTCTAGCTGTTCAGAGTGTGACTCCCATTTACTGACAAATGCACTGCTTTTTACAGCATTTGACAAGCAAATAGGAATCATGGTGGTCAACAGAAAATGTGGCACATATATTTAACACCCACCTTTGAGAAAATGGCATACTTCACAAGGAGATAATAATCGATTTCAGCTCTGCAATGTAGCCTTTAGCTGATAAAACCACAAAATCATCCCTTTTCTTCCTTCTCGCCCTACTCTAGGGCCAGTACATATTTTCTACTATAAATTGTAGAACAGACTGGTATACTGCAGTTCACATCCTGCTCCACCTCTTTCACAGGGGTGACTTAATTCTGGGAGAATAGATATCCAATTAAAAAAAGAAAAATATTAGTTAATGTCTTTAAAGACCATCATATAAATCTCCATAGGTCTCAATTATATTTGCGCAGGTGGTCTTAACTTTGCGCTTTGCCAGTGCTGCCTCTTTCGCTTTTCAATGTAATGTTTCTTATGTGCAAAATGTTTTGGTGCTTGATTTCCCAGATTTTTTCCTTAAAATAAGATAAAATAACATTAAAAAATAAAATGTAATTAAAGGGAATTACAATAAGTTAAGTTAATTACAATTAACAAAAATAAAACTGAAATTCTATCATATGACATCATATTGACATTCTTATATATCACCAAAGCACTGGAACCTTTAGCTCTCCCCAACATTTCCCTGCCACTTGAGCTAATATAGTGACTAGTAAGATATACTGGTCTCCATCCTTAGCATGACCTAAGACAGAAAGGATGTGTACAGTGGGTAAGGTGCTCTGCAGAACATAAAGACGTGTGTCTGAAGTCTGGGGTTCTGCTCCAGGTGACAAAAGGAGCTTTATTGCCACATGTCCACAGGCTGTCACTGCAGCTTGTCTTTTGTCCCACTCTCTCCCCCATTTCCTCTTGCTCCCAATCTTTTCCAGGATCATTTGGTGCCACATTTCAGACCTAGACATCCCCCCTGACACCCTTCACCTCACTGCCTTAGACCCACTCCTTTTTCCTCCCATGCCTCATTTTAGGTCCAAACCCAAATCCAATTTGCTTTGAATTTCCTCTTTCCTTGCCCCCTTTTTACCAGCCTACTGGCTTACCCTTTCCCCCCTCAGCTTCCTTTCCCTCAGGCAGTAGCACAACAGCACCCTACAGAAGAAATTGTAAGAAAAGTCCTGTTTGACCAGCTCTGGGCTGGAGCATGCTCAGTGCAGAATATTCACCACAACCAGCTGAAAATATCTAATAATTTCCACATGCCAGCACATTTTTGAGGGCTATTATCTTGATTAAATTTGGCCTTATATTCACCAACATGGCAAATGTTGATGAGTATATTACACCAATGATAATGGACAAAATCAGAGAAGTTATAAACAGGGTACTTACAGCTTTAGTAACTGACAGAAAACGGTCATAGCTGATAAGAACAATGTTAAATACTGAAGCTGTGCACAGAAGATAATCCATAACCAGCCAGAGCTTGCAGACACTTCTTCCCAAGTGCCATTTCCCCATCAGGCTGTATGGGATGTAAAGAGGCATGCAGAATGCGCCTATGGAAACCACAGAGACACCATATGGTTCATATGGATTATAAACGGTACTCCTGGAAGCAGAGTGAGCCAGTATTCTAGTATCTGGCTTAAAAAAAATTTTTTTTAGGTTAATATGTGATTTATACACAGAAATTCATACATTCTCATGAAATCTGACAGTAACTTTCTATGTATTCTATCTTAGTCTGTTTATGTGGGAATTATGTTCATGTCTAATTTTGGGGAACAAGCTCAAGGCAAGTTAGCAAAGAAGGATCTGCTGAAGAAGGAAACTGCAGTCTAACCAGCTTAGAGTCTCTAAAGTTACATAATCAGCGCTGCAGCATGCTGGTCGCATTCTAACATGTAACCTCATCACTGTATATCCTCTAGTCTTTTATCTTTAGAGTTTTCTCCCAAACACATCTACAGATGTTGCTAAGGACAATTATTATCGTAAGATTAGTCAGCCTTTGTAAGCGAGAGACAATATACTGGAAAGTCTCTGCGGTATCTAGAAACATCTTCTTCCAGAGACAGAGCAGACACTCAAGAAAAATGAACCTCTATCCCATTTTTATGGTGCGTTTTAATCTCATGCTTGTTCTCCAGCTGAGATTAAAACCAAAACTAGTTTTTTGGTTTGTTACATTTGGGTTTTGTTCGAAAGGCCTTTCACTGTAGTACCTTTATAAGAAAGTTGTGTTTGTGATTTATTTTTAAGCCAGCAACTTCATTTTACTGCTAATATTCTTTCAAAAGCATGGTGCAATATCTGATTCCACATTCCTGAAAATGCTGATCTAGCAGAGACAAATAGAAAACTACATGCAGATTCAAGATCCATTTTAAACTCTTCAGATTATTCTTTTCTTAATATGTCCATCACGATCTTAGAAGTTACTGAACATATCCAGGCCAATGTGGCCCACTGACAATAAACCTCTTGACAATGAGCTGACAGACTGTTATCCGCAGGGAAATGTGCACAGCACTCTCAGTACCAATATATACCTTACATACAAGCAGCATCACTTTTGTACAAAAGAGCCCTTCTTCATAGCTGCTAACGTCAGCTACTGCTCTCATCAACTTCAATGGGATCAATGTTTGGCACCATGTCAAAAAGTAATGACTGCCTTTAGTTCTAGGTATAATAAATACAGATGAAACAACCGGGTTCATATTTGAAACTGTTCTCACTTTTACCAGTTAGCGGATGCAAAAGATATGAGTCCTCTGCCTGGAAAGATTCCAGACTTCTAAGAAATTAAAAAACACCACAGCAGCTTCAGAAAATGAAGCGTTTTCTGACTGATCCCAGAGACAAAATCTTAGATTTCCATGGTCTATGGGCCAATCACTTTCTCTTGTCTGATTTAAGACTCCATAAGGCACTAGCCACAAGAACTGATGTAGAAGATAGCTATTTTAAAGTCTTGACTAAACTGTAAGATATGAGAAAAAACAGACTTTTGCAGAAGACCTGGGCAACAGCAGGTCTATCGAATTGTCTGCCTGGAGCAGAAAGGCAAAGGCTCCAGCACACACATTGTTCAGTGTCTGCCCCGCAGGGTGAGACTCAGAATTAGGCACCACAGGTTATAAATGGCATAAATGAAGGAAAAACTTAAAAGCCTAAACTAATACACTTCACTACACAGCACTGACAAAGGAACAGCAGTCAGGGGACACGCTATTGCCAGGGGTGGGGTAGGTCAATAAGTGCTATTATTTCCCTTCTTATGATTCAGTGACTACAGGTCTCTGTGACTGTCCTGAAGAGAAAGCCCTTGTGTGCAGAAACACCTCCTTGCTAGACTCAAGTCAAGATGGTTCCCAGATCATCTGTCACAGGACAGATGGTTTTGTCAGCCTTTCTCTGCTGCACAGGCTGTTCCCTGGCCCGAATCCTGAAGGAGTCCTGCACAAGGCATTCACATCCCCCATCTCCTTGCCTGGCATCACCTGCCATGACTGGATCCACCCACCTCCAGGGGACAATTCTCCTGGACTTCTGCAATAACACTATGGGAGGAGGTGATCAATAAGGAAAAGAGAATGGGAGACGGCAGCAGGCTGTTGATGGCATCAAACAATCCCTTTGATCCTCAGCTTGCATTGAGTTGAAGCCAGTAAGAAATCCTAGTGGCAAGTGTTTTGTTTTGGTGTAATACGCTCATAAACCATTAGCATTATGCAGAGAAGTAATTAAGTTACCTGAATGCACCACAGTTAGATACATAATAAAACAGATATTCTGAAGCATGTGATGAACAATCTTACAGGAGAAGCAAAGGCAAATCATAAGCTGCAGTAAACAACATCTTTCCTTCAATTGGTATTCACATACAATAGTTGCTCCTTTTTCCTGAAGCAGCATTAAAACTATTCAAATTAAAAAGAATGCATTTCTCACTATAACATACTTTGAGACATAATAGGCTGCTAGAACACTTCACGCAGCTTCCACCACTCCTTACCCTTCCCTAGACACACCGCTGGCACACACAGCTTCTCTTAGAAGAAACCACCCAGAAAATAAACCCCGCTGCTTCTCCTAACACACCTGGCACACAAACACTACACGCCTCCACAGTTAGCACTTACCTACTGCAAAGTCAGAAATAGCAAGATTGAGAAAGTAATAGTTGCTCCGGTGCCTCAGGTTTCTGTCCAGGATGAACGCAAGGATCACCAGGACGTTTCCGAGGATGGTGACCACAGCTAGCAACACCATGAGGCAAGCCAGCAGCACCAGCACGCCCAGAGAAAACTCAGAGCTCGGTGACTGTGTGGACAAAGTCTCGTTACACATTCCAGCCGCATGCAGAGCTTTGGCAGTGCTGTTGGACATGTTGTGTATCCAGGTCAGTTCTGTCTGGGAAGAGAGTCGTATCTGGCAGAGTTATCCAAAAGGTTGAAACAAGTCTGACAATGAGCTGGGCTGAATACTGACACATCCAGAAAATTCACAATATCAAAATAACAGAACACAAGACTTCAAGGCCTGGAGTCTGCTCCTTGATCTGAATGCACGTATTAGCATGAAAAAGAAACCTATAAAAAAGACATCTCGTAAGCAGCAGTAAGTGCAGAGGTAAAAAATAAATTATCTCTTTCTCTCCTGAATGCTGATCCTTGTCTACTGAGGTCAGAAAAATGAGTCTGAAAACAACTTTTTAGTCAAGCACTTCGCATATTAGCATTGTGTAAGCATTTTCACACACTGAATTCTGCTGAAGCTAAAAACAGATCTCATTTTCACTTCCCCAGTGGTCTACAGGATTTAAATTCTTACAATTCTATTTCTCTTACAGTAATATGTAGGCACTTTTGCACTTGCTGCTACACCACTTACTAAACTTTACACTTAATAACAGATATGTATTTCTTAATGCTGCTGGTTACAGAGCAGTTAAAATTCAGCTGTACACAGCAGAAGTGTCACCAATACCTCTTCAGCTCTTCCTAATCAGAAGCAGGTCTAGCCCGGGGTGCAGCAAACAAAATACCTGGGCTTTGGAGGACTTTATACGGCCCATCTAATCCTCCACTTCCCAGGTCATTCTGGGTAAGCTTCCACTCCACAAATTACCAAACCCTTATCCCTTTGCAGGTGTGTGAAGGCATATCCCTTCCTCATCACGGTTTTGTTTATTTTGGTAAGAGGGCACAGAAGTTGGCAGGCCATGGCTGTGACTCACATCTGCTGCTCTCAGGCTCTGTTGCACCACAGCACACATGACAGGCTTTTCAGACTGCGGCCATAATGCTGGGTGCTTGAGAAGGTGTAGGGCAATAAACAAGGAAAGAGT
>NW_010407326.1:0-5041 GCF_000710305.1 Buceros rhinoceros silvestris | reverse complement strand
AGAGTGGACAAGATGTGAGGAGGAGAGATGCTCTGACCCTGTCTTGGGGATCAAAGGGGAGTTAAACAAAGAGCAATTAAGGCAAAAGGTGTAGGGCAACAGGAACAGAAGAGACCTCAGGAATAATAAAACTGGGACATAGACACCTGCCTCAGGTGCATGTGCACAAATGCAGCCTGGGAAACACATAGGAGGACCTAGAACTTCCTGTGCAGTCATAAAGCCACCACACAGAAAGCCAGTGGCATGGGTGACATAGTGGCGGCAGTGTGTTGCAGAGCACCCCAATCAGGGTGAAGGAGGCAATGAAGTCTTCTTTAAGCAAATCAAGGAAGCCTCTGGATCACAGACCCTGTTTCTTCTGTAGGACTTCAATGTTCACAACATCTGCTAACACAGTAGGTACAAGCAGTCAACAAAATTCTCGGAAGGTGTCAGGGAGAACTTTCTGATACAAGTACTGAGCGGGCCAAGGGGAGTGACACACAGCTAGATCAGCTGTTCACTGGTAGAGAGGAGCTGGTTAGGGATGGGTAATCAATGGCAGTCCTGGCTATAGTGACTGATCTAGTGGAGTTCAAGATCCTAAAGGGGATGAGAAAGGAGAGTAGCAGTACAGACAGCACAGTGGGATCCCATGGGAGGCAGCTTTGAAGCATTAAGGAGCTCAGGGAACCCCCAGGCCTCTAAGGATAGCAGCCTCCATGCACAAGAAAAGTGCATCCAAATTCTCAAGAGAACAAGTAGATGTATCAGGACACTGGCTAACCAGGGAACCTGCAATGCAAAAAGACAGCATGGAGGGATTTGAAGCAGGAACAGGCTAAACGGAAGGAATTTAGAAGTGTTGCCTGGCCCTATAAGCATGATCTTAAGAAAACCAAAGCTCACCTAGAGTTGATGCTTGTAAAGGACATCAAGGACAACATGAAGAGCTTCAGCCACTCCGTTAACAGTAAAATGCCAAGTAAGAAAAATGTAGGTGCTTTGCTGAATGGGGCCAGTGATCCAGTGACAGCAACATGGGTAAAGCTGAGGTACCAAATGATTTCTTCGCTTTATTCTTCACTAGCTAGGTCTCCCTCTCCACCATGCTTAGTGAATGAGTTCAGGGGTGACACTGGGCAGGAGCTAGTGAGAATAAGGCAGGGATTACTCGAGAGGACTTGACCCGTAAGAACCCATGGAATCCAATGGGCTGAACACAAAGCTGCTGAGACAGCCAGCTACCATCCTTGCAAGGCCACTCTCTATCCTCTTTGAAAGGTGATGGAGATGAAGGGAGGTTCCCAACAACTGAAGAAAGGCAAATGTTGCTACCATTTCCAAATAATGCCACAAAGAAAAAAGGTCACTCTCTCTGGTCCCTGGGAAAATAATGGAGCAAGTCTTCTTGGAAGGCATTTCTGAGAACTTGAGGGAGGAGAAGGTGACTGAGAACAGTCAGCATGGCTTTACCAAGGGTAAATCTGATAGCAGGAACCAGTTAATTACAAATAATGACAAGACAGGAACCAGTTAGTCATAAATAATGGCCTTGTCCTTGGGAAGCAGGATGTACTGAGCAAAGCAGTAGTTATTAATCAGGGTAGAAGAATCCCAAAGAAGGTAACAGAGACAAGAGCTCATCAACACGGAGCAGGGAATGTGCTGCTCAGGAAAACACAAAGGAACATGTGTCAGGACAGGGGTGAAAAAGTACAACTAGAAGGAAGATTATGAGCTTTCGTCAAAAAGACCACGACCACCAGAGGACACTGTGCATGCCCAAGGATGGGGACGAACTATGCACATGAATTTGGGGAATGATTATAATATTCTTATTAGTTCCTAGACAGATAATACATATGTAGTAGTTCATAGTATAAATGATGCAATAGAAGTCCTTGTAAGCATGCACAGATGGGCGGAAATATCCCCCTGTGCGTCCAGATCCGTCCGGATCCATGAATAAAGAATAACTGCTTAATATTCACATTGGCTATTGAGTTTTATATCCATGATCTTTGAATCAAACGATGCCTGAGCAAATTGGTTGTCTTCTTTGATAAAATGATTGAAGTAGTGGACAAGAGGAAAGTGGGCATTTGCTTTTAAAAATTAGGGAATAAATCAAATGTTGAAGTGTTAATCATAATCCTTCATGGGGCTGAGGGAGATATCTATGTGGTCTCTCCTTCCTTCCCTCCCGTGGAGAAAAAACATAGCCTAACATAAAGGAGACAGACATTAGGAATACCATTAGGGTTAACTACTAATTCCAGAAACAAACAAACATGTTTTTCCAACATGCACATTTTAGTTTTGGTTTGTTGGGATTTTTTTAAACCTGAGAGGGTCAATTTAGATAAATGTTGTTGTGGTTTGAGTTGAACCTCACAGAGTCATATGCCTACTGCCACCATACACTTACAAGACCTGTTGGTCATTTGCAAAGACAGAAGAAAATTCAGGATATAAAATGGTGACATAGATGAGTGAGAGGATAGAGAGTGTTGGCTTAGAAACCAAGTAAAAGTGGTTTGGAAAACCAGCAAGCAAAGTCCATTTGCTTCAGTACATGCCCAAGAATAGATGTTGAATAAGTATCATTGCAAAATGTAGACAGGGAGAAGACTCAGGATGCCACTGTGACCAAGATAGCACAGCAACTAAGTGCTTAACTTACCCTGGGAGCACTAAGCAAAATTTTCAACACTTAGAAAAATACAGTCGATTCTTCAAATATACAGGAGTGGTGTGACAAAACAGTTTGAACCCCATGTGTAATATAGAACATCAGAAGCATTGATCTCTAGTAGCTTCTACGTGGCTTCGAATTTGCTACACATTATGCTCCCTGACAAACTAGTTTTCCAGTACTGCAAAACATGGATACAGTTCACCTAATCAATAATTTTGTAGGCCATTTTTCCAAAGTAAACAACACATTCTTTAATCACAAAATACGAACTGAATTTTTATACACAGGGATAGAAGAGCAGACAACTCGAACACTTCCCCATTTGGGGCCTACCTGCTGTTTCTGTGTTGAACAGAGGTTTATTTAGTACACCTCCTATTCTGTAATCATTTTAAATGTGCGTATGTACGTGTTTGGATTTTTTAAGCCTCACAGAAAAACAAACCCCACAAAATCTATGCCAGCACCTTATATCATGACAGTGAAATCAATCACTGACCTCCTCCTGAAGCTGTACCTTAGCAATCAGGCTCTCAGTCCGTAACACCATCCACATGAGGCAAGGAAACATAACGAGAATGAATGGTGAAAGATCATCTTCCACCAGTGTGAAAACCAGCAAGCAAAGTCTTCAGTTCCAGACCTCTGGACAGAATGGCATTTTAGCTCCTTAAAGCCATTAACTTCTGTGCTACGATCAAGCTGCTTACACGCATTTGAATTGCACTTGCAAAGGAGTACTCTGCTTCTGCAACACTTGCACAGCCCATTTCAAATTAGATAAAAAATACTATTCAAATTTACTATTGGTCTTCATCGTTCTGTGCATCAGATTTCTCTTTCCATATTTTATACACTTTCATATATAAACAAAGAGGAAAGAAAATTATATAAAAGGAGAGAAAAATAATTTAATCAGTGACTCTCACTTACCCATCCATAAAAGCCTTCTGGGTGAGTTGAAACACCTACACAAGGTAAGACAGCTTGGCACATTGAATGCGTTATCATCAGGCTCCATTGCCTTCTCCAACACATTTGCTCATGCCTTTCAGCACTGTATCTTCAACTGCTTTGTTGATTAACAGCTGCTTAATACACCTCTGTGTCAGCTTTCAGACCTCTGCGTCATGATCCCATTCTCAGGCAGGGAATATAGCCCTTGTTCGGTGACAGAAAAAATAGTTTGATACCGGTTCAGAGGCAGAGAAACCCCATATACAGTAGCAGGACAGAATACCCGTCACAGCAGCAGGACACAAAGAACTGATCTAGAATAAAAATCACTGTCAGATCAAATTTGTTCCGGATGTTTGGATGGAATATCTTTGCACTTGCAAAGCTTTACACCCGAGATTTATTGTCTATTGTCTATTCTCGCACAGCATGAACTTTGTATTGCTTGCTTTGTTAATCCAACAGGAATGCAATCATGTGCCCAAGCCTGGCCTATCTTTTAGGTGCACAAATCTGGCACTAAATATCATTTAAGCATGACCAAAGAGGCAGCCACTGACAGGATAAAAGACAGTACTAATGAAAAGAGTAACAACCATCTATGCCTGTGACAATGTTGATAACTAATCTCAAAATTCCATTACCATGGAAACGCTCATTCTCTGAAAATCATCCAGAACTACTAACTTCTGTGTACTGTGTCCTGCAGAACCACGGATGGACTATATCAAAATTAGAGAAGGACAGATATGACAGATTAGGCAGTCCATTCGCTTGCTTATTTCTCACTGAGGGAATTATAACCACTGCAGGGCACTATGTTGTACTCATAGTAGTTTTAACAATGAAATTATACTGCTCCCGTGAGTGTTCATACAACCTTTTGAAAATCTGGCAGAACCGCTTCTTCCCTGATAGCTTTAGGTTCACAAATAGGACGTAAATTTTAACTTGACACATACACAAACAGGTATTTCCCTCCAATGAACCTCTCTGGAGGTACCTATAGATGAGTTCTTTCATAGTACCAGCACTGTATTTAAAAAAAATAAAAAGGGTAAAAAAAAAATTGAAACTAAGTGCCTCAAACGCACAAACCAAGATTGACATCCAGAAAAACTTGTTATTCTTTGAAATGCACTAGATGGTGTTTAACCTGGCATCATGCAGCAAAACTCAAAACAAGATTCTGAAAAACTGACATAATCAAGGCAAATATGTACTACTGCTCTTAACCAATGTCATTAGTAATCAAAAGTTTTTTCTCAGTTTTTCTTGAAGATACTAAATGAAAAATAGCACTAAATAAGAGAGGAACGTTTTCTGTAAGTAATTTATTTTAACTCTCTAAAAAGAAGATGTGTTATGTGATCTCAATGTTGCAAACTTTTGGGGACATAA
>NW_010407325.1:8735-11887 GCF_000710305.1 Buceros rhinoceros silvestris | reverse complement strand
CAGCGCTCCGGGTCAAGACCATGGCTCTGGTGTTAGAGTCACTGCTAGCAGAAAGTGAGAGGGTTTCATGCGGAGTCTTCAACACTATTTCTGCTTTTCTGGTTAGTAAGCAGAATTAGTAATTCAGGGGAGCATATGGCTCACTTCCTGTCGGTTGTACATTGGCATTGAAGTAAACAGGTTCTCTCCCCACGAAAAATGCTTTATGAGATATGAATTGCACGTAAGGAAAACTAGCCAGAGAAGCTGTAACAAATGAGAATAGATGAAGCAGTGGATCTGCTCTGCAAGTGTGAGACATGGGCATTCACACTACAACTGGACAATTTAGAAGAGGATACCAGATCACTCTCTCCCTCTGATTGAGGAAGTGAGCAGAGATTTGGGCAGTTACATACTGATTTTCTCCCCTGCACCCCATATCGGAAGCTGTCACTGTATTTCTTCTTTACTCAAAAAACCAAACCAAACCAAAGCAAAACAAACAACCCCCCCCCAAACCAAAACCAAAAAAAACCCCACCAAAACCCCCACCTATAGTACTTGCATATCCCAAGGTAGGTGAGCTCTTTCTAACATGACTGGTGACTGTGGGTGTAAAATTTGAGTTGTGGAGAAATAATTGGCTGCTGCTCCGAAAATGAGCTGAAACCTGCTCATACAGATGAAATATTGACCCATTTAGGAAAACAGCTATCAAAATCAGGAAAGAAAATGAGTGGACGAAATACTCTCTTTCTTATGCAATTTGCTTGTGTGTCATGTTAGTTCTCCAAAGTCAGTCTCTTTCATTCTTTTTTCTTAATATTAATTCTGTGTCTGCAATATTTTGTCAAGTCTCCTCTTTTGCTGATCTCTGCTGCCATCATCTTCCCTTAAGTTGACATTTGTTATCATAGTAAAGGAAGTTTTAAAGGTAAGAATAGTATAGGTTTATGATAGAAGGTACAAGATGAGACTGAGATTTGTGATGAATATACATATATATAATTCTGAAATGAATTTACTACCTTTTTTGTGAGTATACAGGGTGAGTTCTCTAGCTTCTTCCAGGCTAGTGTTTGTGAGAACAATGGTACAAAGACAAAATGAAATACCTGAAAGTCCTTTCTAGCTTTTGGCATACTATTTGCACAGAGACATCCTCCTCTCTCCACTCCCAGCAGTAGTTATTTGAGATTTCCTCCTCAGCATTTGGGCAAGCCTTGGAGAGGAAAGTTGAGAAAATAGAGCATGAATTAACCTTGTTTGCATGGTGGTTGTTGTGCTCCCTGACCTTTGTCACTGATTATCCGACATTACTTGCTTAAGCTCACTGACTGACAGTCTCTTTAGTACACTCAATTCTGAGGGCCCCAAATTCCCTAAGAACTGCATCAGGTTCACCAAGTAGATGATTCAGATGCCTATTGTGGAAGAGTAATTTACAATTTCTGTCTATGTGAAGTGTTTTATAACTGGAGGAGAACAGGAGGCAACATTTTTAAAGCCTAAAATGTCATAAATTATAAATGCTGGCATACCCTGCATTGTATAAAGTTTATTACATTTATTTAATGTCAATAATTGCTCAGGAAATAAAGATCGAGCAATTAGTATCTCTAAAAAGAATATGTACATATAAAAGTAAGACTTGCCAACACAGCTGGAAAGCTAGAAAGGAGGGTATGAAATAACTTAGCTGTATGCCATCTTTTTATAGCACATTCTGTACCACTGGCCAATCATGGTATTTCACAACATGAGTACTAAATCACATCTACTGTGGTATGACACACATAACAGATTAAAGAGAAGTCCTGTTTTCATTCCAATTGCACTTTAAAATTGTCATTAGCAGCTATGATCCATTACTGGGAAACTACTGTCAAGTGGTGTAATAAATCAATGGCTTAGAAGCACTCAGTACTCTGCACACACATCACACTTGCACTTTTTATAAATGTTCTTTTGTACACTGTATCACTTGTAGATAAATACAGATGTGCCTCTTTATGGAGTTCATTGTCTAGTAGCTCCCGCTGTCGTGGTCTTTTATCACAAAAATCTTTCAGCTTTTGGCTCTTGTTTTCATGGTCTCTTTTCAACATGATGTGCAGGTTGCCTAGCACAAATTACGTTCCATGCCCTGCATTCAGAATATTGGACCAGATTCCTTTCTGGCAGTACAATACCTAGCCATAGGACTGCAGAGAGTTTACCATAGACACGGGGTAATCCAGAACGCTTTCCAAATACACAGCTGAATAGGATCGCTCCAGACCAAAAGCAGAGGAAAACATGGAGGAAGGATCATCATGGCTTCCTCTGGCAATGCTGATTCTGCATATTTTTACTATGATTCTTTCAAATGAGACAAAAAACTCAGAAACTAATTGTTCTTTCTGCATATGATATACTGATTATTCTCTGATTATGAAGCATACCCTTACACAGATAGCTGACTTAGGTCTTGCATGGGAATATGCCAGATAGGGAGAAAGTGGAATCAAACAAATACTTCTGTGACATGCAAGCACTTCCTACAAAGGCCAACAGTGTACTGCAAGAGTATGTAAGTGTCACACACCTGATTATGGGCTCTGGGCAGTTTCAGTATAATTCATCTTTATTGCACCAAACTGGGAAGGGAATTTCTTCTTTTGCAGTCAGTCAGCATCTGCTCCACTTTGCAAGCTGTTGATGGGCAGTGTGTGCTTGAAAATGGGGTAGGAGGAGTTTGTGGTAGAGGACTTCAAGTCTTGTGCAGTTAAATGAACCCCTGTGCTTAAGAGACAAAATAGAGGAGGCACTCTACAGGGGAAAAACAGAACCAAATGCGTACAATGTTTGTGTTGAAGTAAGTGTAGCCATGTACCAAGTTCCTCTGATCTTCCAAGACTTCATGACCATGAACAAAATGAGTTTCTGGATGAAGACCAGAGACTCCTATTCTTTTTACAAGAGATTCCATGATGATTAAGTATGTTGGGCAAGATTCAACCCAGTTGACCTGGGTCAACTGGTCATCTCAACTAGAATCATGGACAACATTTCAAATGCTTAGTTATTGTCATAATTTGTTTATGTGTTCAAATGGTGCCCCAAATAAATAATTGCTAATAACTGAAAATGGGAAGGAGGGCAAATTATTTACCTTTGCTCTCTGCTTT
>NW_010407325.1:7534-8671 GCF_000710305.1 Buceros rhinoceros silvestris | reverse complement strand
GGGAAATTTTTTTCCTTTTTCTTTTTTTTTTTTTTTTTTTTTTAGTTTTAGGAGCCACTATACAGCCAAATCTGATACTTTCTTATTTTATCACTTCTGATTTGTTAGGCAAGGTTTCCATATCATCTGATGAAAAATCCTGTATAGGACTTCTTTTCAAAGTGTTTGTTTCTTCAATCCTAAGCACATCATGAAGTTAATATTCAGAAACTTTTAGAAACAGAAATGAGGACTGGATTTGCTGGTCAGACTGGGACCATGTATTTTCACTTGTTCGAGGAAATTTTCTTTTATCCTTGTAGACTGTAGAATAGAAAATTTAAGAAATACCTATGCTGGATCGTTCTTATAACATTTTACATTCTGTTATGATCATTTATCTCTCCTTTAAAGGTCTGTAGAATTGAATTTATAACAGTAAGTCAGACTGATGGGAGAAGGAATATGAAAGAAAGAACCTCACACTTTCCCCCCCCCCCCCCTTATTCTTTAGGACATTTGCTTCCTATGAAATGTGAGCTAAACATAACTTGTGATGATGCACTCTGGGATTGAGAACTTTCTTTTCCTAGATTTTGTTGATCTGAAACTCATTCATGATTTTGCAGTTTGTATGACTTCCACCTATTCATGTTAAGGGTCGAGGGCCCGAGGTAAAACAACCCCTCGAATTCCCTTAACAATTCTCCTCTGTCTTATTAAAGACAGAAGGAGTTTAAAGGGGAAAGAAGAAATTCACACCTCGGTCTGCTCGGATAACTGAAACAAACTTTTAATAAACAATAAATTCATACATAATTATATCCTATTTTATATATATGTCTATAATTGCAAACCAAAGGAAAAAAAAACTGAGGGAACATGAAAAAAAAAGGTAGCGAATGTTTACACAAATTATTCTTTTTTCAAGGCCAGAGCTCTAGGTAACTAGTTCTGGGCAGGCAGCCAACAGCGAAGATAAGGGTGATGCCTGGCCTTGGGCTTCGTGCAGCTGCGGTCCTGGGCGGAAAGAAAAGTGAAGTTCTGTCCGCGGCGAAGGAGGGAAGGGGGGAGAAGGAGCCTCCTGCGCGAGCAGCCGATCAGCTAGAGAACTCCCTTCACGAAGCAACAGGAGGGAGTTCGAGTATTTCACCCGCT
>NW_010407325.1:888-7285 GCF_000710305.1 Buceros rhinoceros silvestris | reverse complement strand
TCCAGCCCGCAGCCTGCGTGCGGCCCTCTCGTGCTGCTCCCGGGCCTGGTCGGCGGCAGAGCAGATTCGTGGGAGCTCTCCTCTGTTTGTGAAGGCCGGAAGACCGAGAGAGAACACTCCCCTCGGCTGCTGCTTTTCAAGCCTTGACACATAATACTCCACCTGACTCCTTTAACCAATTAAATGCAGAATTATCATATTGCAGGGAATAATTCTATTGGTCCAGAACTCAAAACAAGGAAGTTTCAGCTCAAACCAGGAAGTTTAGCTCAAACCGGGACACACGTGTATGTATACATAAGTAAAATTTCCTTTAAAATAAAATAAACATATCTTAAAAAAAAAAGCAACCTCAAACACAACAACATATGTGAGATCTTTTGCCAAGATAAGCATACCCTCCAGTGCAAACACGTGACAGTGGTAACACTACATGTCAGAGTATGTAAAGTAATGCTCATTATTCTGTAATTTTTCCCCAAAGACTATGACCTTCAGTGAAAATAAATAACATTTTGAAAGCAAAGGTAATGCAATTATTCATAGACTGTTTTGGATTAGTTGACAGAAAAGCAAATATTTCAGTTTCAGCTTGAAAATCAAGCCATTATTTAACTTTCAATGTTCAGTTCTCATAGTAAATTCATTTTTAATGGGATGGTGTACCAGGTTTGTACTTGGTAATCAGCTATAAGAAATCTGAGTTGTGCCTCATAAATCAATCTGAGCGGTATGCCGTAAGACTGCAATAAATTCATGAGCTGCCTTTAAAAAAAACCAACAGAGCATATATTAAGAATTCTGTGTTGTACAGATCACAAGTCAAATTTTTGACTCCAGAAATACAAGTAAGGAAGGTTTTAAAATAGAAAAATCTCATTTGGGTTACCTGGAATCCTTTGTATTTTGTGTATCCCCAGCCTGAAACTGGTCTTTGGGGAGCCCTTTTCAGATTTACTGAAAGATCTGGCTGTGACTCACTTCCAGGGAGTCTCGCTGAAGTGCTTTAACCGTAACATCCAGAGTTATATGACACCAGTCCCTCACAGAGGCTTTTTTTCCTGTATCTTAATGATTAATATGTGGTGCAGATACTAGTCAGAGTGATGAGAAAGGTATAGAAGCCTAAATAGGCGCAGTAACCTTTTGTTAGTATTTATAACAAGCGATGATGTTAAAATATAGAAAATAAGAACTTACGCAGTTGCTTAAATTCAAAGTTACGATGACTTTTTAGTACTGTCTGTAGACATATTCTAAATTAAGCTTGAAAGACTTAGAATCTCTAAGCGATAGATGGAGGTTAGGATATTCCAGGTAGTGGTGATAAGACTGCTCATGGCAGCTCAGCTCCAGCAGGACCAACAGGGAGCAGAAACTCATACACTTGCCCAGATTCAAGCACAGCTGCTGCTCAGTGCCTCTGCACTCTGGTGGCAAGTTTGTTGAGAGTTAGCATTGGCTCTACGCATGTGCTTGCGATGCTGGGTTGCATGAATATGCCTGCAGCCAGGCTCCCGTGTTGAGGCGTTGCAACTGGTTCTGCCATTGACTGGCCAGAAACCTTGTGCCGGAAGTCTGGCTGGAGTCCTTCTCAACTGCGGTTGGGTAGCTGACAGCAGCGTGTGATTGGCTCCAAAGTTTCTAAATCGTCCAAAGTGCAGAAGTGGTAATGGCACTGGGTGAGCGCACGGAGCCGCACCTTTGCTGAGACACCAAGCTGGTTTTGAACAGCCGCAGCCTCTCGCAAGAAAATAGAGAGAATATTATACGGGGTCAATTTAATGACTAGTTCATGGAAGCTGAAAATCTGACAGAGCAAGCAGTAATGATGTGATTATCCCCTCTCTACCTACAGAAAGTAAAAAAAAAAGATGGAATTTACTACTTCTACAGGTCATGCTGAAGGACATGCTCAAAAGAGGAGTTCTCAGTTACATGATGCTTGATTTGATAAAGCAGAGAACAATATGCTGTGTTGTACTGAACTTTTCCTCCTCTCCTCTTTTATATGCATGCCTTGAGTTAACTATCTCAGGTTCTGCTTGGGGTCATTTTTAAATGAAACCTAAATTTCATTCAAGCATAGCTAAAAAAAAAAAACTAGAGTAAAAAAATTGCCATCCCTTTTTTTGAAAAGAGTAAAAATATAAAAATTAGGAATATGAATTAACATGTTAGATATATGATAATTCAAATAAATATTCATGTACATACAGTATCTGATATGATTTTATACCAAAGAACCATTCTGTAAGGGAAACAAATTGAAATTTTGTTGACTTTTCATGTTCTTGGAAGCTGATATCACAAGCAATACTGGTGATGTGACTTTTATATGAATCAGTTTATTCAGGCTGACATACGTGGGCTAGACTTAAGGGGGAAAAGTATGAACATCCCCAAAGTCTTGGATGCAAGACTCAAATCTCAGTAGCTGTATTTCCAATGAGTGATTAAGGGGTTAATGTTTTAATTTTCAGGATGCAGATGGATGTCTCTTTTTTTTCAGCATCTGGATAGAAAACTTTATTCAGTATCAAGATTACTCAGATTGGTCCATATGTTTTGCTTCCTGCATGTTACTAACCTCCAGATATTTTGATTCTATTTCCCTCCAGAAAGCAAGAATTTAGACAAAATTATATTCTATCATACTTAACTTTTTGTGCAAGTTACTGAATATCTGGTTTAAATTATGTAGAAAATGTTGACAGGCATTTCAGTGAAATGAAATTTCACTATTAACAACAGCAGTTCGTTTAGTTATATAGCACACTGAAATAATAAAACGCAAAAATCTGAAAATACACCATTGGTCCTGCTGTACACCTGTACTTGGTCATCAATTTCTGCAAATTAAATGTTTATTTCCTGGTTTTATATATTTAAAGACTTAACAGAGATTCCAAACCAGCTTGTTATCTTAGAAATTAGTCATCTAAAGATGTGAAGGAATCTCTTGTGTGGTGTAAATTGTAGGTACTCTACAGAGAATAGAATAGAATAGAATAGAATAGAATAGAATAGAATAGAATAGATTTGGTTGAGAGGGACCTATAATGATCATCTAGTCCAACTGTCATTCACAAGCTTCAGATAACTTTCATGTAGAATAGAATTATAATAGAATAGAATAGACTAGAATAGAAATAGAATAGAATAGAATAGAATAGAATAGAATAGAATAGAATAGAATAGAATAGAATAGAATAATTTTGGTTGAGAGGGACCTATAATGATCATCTAGTCCAACTGTCATTCACAAGCTTCAGATAACCTTCATGTAATGAGACTGACTATGCGTCTTCATTCACAGCAGACTCTAAATGTAAAATCTTACTATGTGCCACTGCTTGGAGCTGAGCGACAGGGTATGTTCATTTTGAGCTGATGTTACTTTGGCACAGTTATCTGATTTTTGGTCAGGTAAGAGAGAGAATGGTGAAGGTTTGTGTCTTGCATTTGATAACATTTAGATATAGCCCTCTTGATTTTTTAAAGGTTAGCATGATCCAGTTCCAAGAAATACACTTTTAATGCTGCAAAGAAGATAATAAAAAATCCAAATGAGAGTTGCTATAAGCAGACTATATCTTCCAGTTGAAAAACAAAGCCTTGTGTGTTTTCTGTGTGTAACTTTGCCATGCAGACGGGTCTTAAGCAAGACCAATTAGAAGAATTTTAAAATTGTTTCAAAAGGTGAGTGAGACTCCTGTGTTCTCATCATCAGTAGTGAAGCACTAAGTGAGATTCAGAAGCCAGCCATCTAAACAAGTATAAACCATATCTGTCTCCCCCCATCTACCTCTGTGCATACAGCTATGACCATACCATATATGGCAATGGCGAGGTAAATAATGGTCTCCTTTCACTGAGGACTCCTCTTTGTAGGGCTTTGCTTTTTCCCCAGTGATACACCCAGGTGCCCTATACACCGCCTATGAGAAAATAATGAATTTGGCTGGTCATTACTAGCCTCTACTAGTATTCATCCTTCCCCTGCTCTCTTCCATAAATGTTTCCTTACCGAAAGACAGAGGAATTCTGACAAGATCTGAGTAAAAGGCAAATCTTTGTCTGTCGTGTCAAAGGGAGCAGTTGCAGCCACATGAATGGACACATTTCTTCCAACCTCCATATCTTCCTTACAAAACTGGCAAGACTTTGTCTTCTGCATGTTCTCCTAGGACTTTAGCTACCTTCAAACTGTAGGTAATCAGCTACACCTCCTGGAGTTCTTCATGGTGGTGAAACCTATAATTATTATTTTTAAAAGTCTTGTTTGACAGAAAACAGCACTATTTCCTTTTAATCTCTTCATGTTTTTAAAACAGAATTTTGACAATAACTGCAGGTTTCCTGTCCTATTCCTCTCAATCCAAAAAAACTTCCTATAGTGTGTATGGAAACAGTTTTTTGAAAGAAATCACTAAAACCTGTTACTTACCTCAGATGTTTTGTAAAGGAGCCAACAAAATACCTCTGAAAGAAAACAGCTTTTAGCATCTTGCTAATTTTACTTTCCTCAGTAATTTGGTGTTTAAATGGACATTACTGGCCACAGTAAGACACCTCCAGTTCTCCTGAAAAGACACTTCTGAAGGTAAACATGCTGGATGTTGTGAGGAAACAGGGTTTTTCATTAAGGTAGCCTTTACATAGCAACGTAGATCTGATCTGGCAGAAACAGCAGCAGAAGACATTCTCCAGGCTGCAAAGCCCCTCCTCCATCAGCCATGGTAGATCAGATCCCAAGCTTCAATCTTATATTTCCTAATTCAGCAAGTTTGGATTTCTTTTAAAACGAACTTTCACCAACTGAATGTCATGAACTTTTGGTAGACTTACAATCTCTGCTTTTGAAAATCACAGCAACCTCTCTTAGCAGCTCCATGCTAACCTAGAAATGTTTCTTGTCAATCCTACTTCTATTTTAATATACTTCTAGTGTACAGTGTTTGAAATTTTAGGATTCATATTTTAATGTCAAACTTCCTGATTTTATAGAGAATGGAAAAATAGTGAAATAATCCACTTGAAATAAAGTATGTAAATATTTGTTCTCTTTTTTTCTCGGGGGATATGACCAAGTTTCATTATAGGCAACATAGAAAATACAGTTTTCATAAGTAGGATTAACATATAAAGATTAAAGCCAAAACCCGTTTAAATATTGTTAGATGGTAAGATTACACTCTTGCTGTAACTGCCACCTTAATCTTGAAGGTTTGACCTAGACTTGCATGATCACCACTTAAATAAATATGTACATTATTGAAGAGCAGTTGCCATATGTTGATTATGGTGGTTGTTTAATCAGGTGGACTTACAGGACTTTATTCTGAGGTACTGTCATATTCCTTTGCTTGCCTCTAGGCAAGCAAGTAAAGATATTCTGTAAAGAGCGTGAGCTAAACTGGATCCAATATTTAGTTAAATTATAGTGCGCAAGTCTATGGGGCTGGATGGAATCTACCCAAGGGTACTGAGGGAGCTGGTGGAAGTGCTCACCAAGCCACTTTACATCATTTATCAGCAGTCCTGGCTAACTGGGGAAGTCCCAGTTGCATGGAGCCCAAGGGTACGGGGGGAGTTGGTGGAAGTGCTCACAAAGCCACTTTACATCATTTATCAGCAGTCCTGGCTAACTGGGGAAGTCCCAGTTGCATGGAGGTTAGCAAATATGATGTGTATCTACAAGAAGGTCTGGAAGGAGGATCCAGAGAACTATAGGCCTGTTAGTCTGCCCTTGGTGCTGAGGAAGGTTATGGAGCAAATCATCTTGAGTGCCCACATGCAGCATGTACAGGACAACCAGGTGCTCAGGCCCAGTCAGCATGGGTTTATAAGAGGAAGGTTATGGAGCAAATCATCTTGAGTGCCCACATGCAGCATGTACAGGACAACCAGGTGCTCAGGCCCAGTCAGCATGGGTTTATAAGAAGCAGGTCCTGCTTGACTAATCTGATCTCCTTCTATGACAAGGTGACCCGCTTAGTGGATGCAGAAGGGCTGTGGACATTGTCTACCTGGACTTTAGTAAAACCTTTGACACTGTTGCCCACAGTGTTCTTCTGGAGAAACTGGCTGCTCATGGCTTGGATGAGTGTACTCTTCACTGGGTGAAAAACTGGCTGGATGGCCAGGTCCAAAGAGTGGTGGTGAACAGAGCTCAATCCAGTTGGCAGCTGGTCACAAGTTGTGTGTCTCAGGGCTCAGTGTTGGGGCCCATTATCTTTAATATCTTTATCAATGATCGATCTGGATGAAAGGATCAAGTGCACCCTCAGTAGTTTTTCAGACAACAGCAAGTTACGCAGGAGTGTTGATCTTCTTGAAGGTCAGGAGGCTCTACAGAGGGATCTGGACAGGCTGGATCAATGGGCCAAGGCCA
>NW_010407325.1:0-464 GCF_000710305.1 Buceros rhinoceros silvestris | reverse complement strand
TGAATATGAGCCAGCAGTGTGCCCAGGCGGCCAAGAAGGCCAACAGCATCCTGGCTTGTATTAGCAATAGTGTGGGCAGCAGGAGTAGAAAGGTGTGGGAAGTAGCAAGATTTGTCTCCCTGTACTCAACGCTGGTGGGTGAGTCCACACCCCAAATACTATGTCCAGTTTTGGGCCCCTCAGTACGAGGAGGATGTTGAGGTGCTGAAGCATGACCAAAGAAGGGCAAGGAAGCTGGTGTCTGGAGAACAAGTCCTATGAGAAGCAGCTGAGGGAGATGAGGTTGATTAGCTGGGAGAAAAGGAGGCTGAGGGGAGACCTTATCACTCTCTACAACTACCGTTGAGGGCCTGAAGCATGACCAAAGAAGGGCAAGGAAGCGGGTGTCTGGAGAACAAGTCCTATGAGAAGCAGCTGAGGGAGATGAGGTTGATTAGCTGGGAGAAAAGGAGGCTGAGGGGAGA
>NW_010407324.1:8906-18658 GCF_000710305.1 Buceros rhinoceros silvestris | reverse complement strand
GGGGGGAAGAAAAATCGGTTAATACCACAGAAAGTTCAAAAATTGCCTGATGTAAACATTGCTAATTAGGGCAGGTAGCTGCTTAAAAGACAAGGCTAGATGAATTTGCTCTCTGAAGAGTTACATAAAACTTACCAGCTATTATAGGGCTCCTAAAAGTTTGCACAGCAGAATGCAAACAGAGAATTAAATCTCTGGTCTTACTAGTACCTGATACTCTTAATACACAAAACTTCCAACTGCTTACACTCTCTTTCATATTCAGAATTCTTTAGTTTTTTAATAGCAAGAAAAGTGTCAAATGTCAGAGGTCTTACCTTGGAGAAAAATGCCTTGAACCCCTCCCACTCCTCCAATAAAAGTCTCTGCCTCATGTATGGCCTTTTATTTCTTACACCATTAAATTTATGTATGTATTTTAACCTCTAATATGGCCACATATTTCACATTATAAAATAGGTCAATCATTATATTTGTGCATTTCTGTAGTAGCAGCATCAAGACAGTCGTAATGCTATCCCAGCTTGAAAAGATTTGTGATGAAAATGGCCTCATCACAGAGGTGTCCCACGAAGACACTGGATGCTAAAACAGCTCTATTACTGACACTATGAGCATTTATTTGTTTTATTTGTTTAATTGTTATGTAATTTGTTATATTGGCTTGTGTCTTAGAGATTCCTTTCTCCCTCTAAAAGGCAAATTTTGCTTATTTGAGGTCAGGTAAATTTAGTGATTGATTTCATAGCATGACTTAGTAACTGGGCAATAAACACAAACAGCCCAGAGTGAAAGGAAAAAGTAATCATAAAATGCTAATGGCTTGAACCTCTGTTGCTGTCAACTCCTCTCTACAGCCTGAGCAACAAGCTACCCCACCTTTGGGAAGGACAGGAGCAAGCACGTGGGCATTACTGCTGGGTGTCCTGCTGTACCTTCACTGGTTGACTCACAGACCACTTGTGTGGTGGACAGCAAGGTAAGCAAACCCACCGAGAACAGGCAGGCGTGTAATGGTCAAGCAGTGCTGGCACTTCGCTCATTGATGTTACATTGCCCTCCACTACCTGTAAAAGAGAGTTAATCCATCTCTATATTCATGAGACCAAGTGCCTGTCAAATCTTTACAGAGCTGAAGAGAAAGTAAAAAAATCTTCCACAAATCTCCACACATTTAATCGCTTCTCTGCCCATTTTAAAAATAGTTGATAATATTTTTAATATTTATGACAATGCAAACGTAAGTGAAAAATGAAATCTAAACTGTGCTAAACATTTCAGAGCAATGAAAGCAAAGTTTGATCTTTCCCGATGTTGAAATGCCCCTTTACTAACGGAAGTACACAATGACATGCTATGCTGTTAGAAATTAAGTTTAATTCCGCTATAGATTCAAACAGAACCAGGCAGGCCCTAGCTCTTTTACTCCCTTAGAGGAAGAAAGTAACTTGCAGCTCTTACAGATCTTTATTTTTAATCCATTGAGTCTTTGAAGTATTACAGCTCTTTGTTCTTCTTTGTACCTATTTGTGCGTTAGACAGAAGATGACCACTCAAACAATTCAATAGTCCATCTTCTATTTTTAAATTTCAATTTAAAAATAAATGGAGATTTTTATCTCATAAAAATTATGTGAAAGACTCTAACTTGTTTCATATAAGTACACTATTTTGCAGATAGACAGCAAAATTATTATATATTTACAATCCACAGGAATCTTAAATGGATTACTTCTGTTAGGCATCACAAATTACTATTAAGTACTTTGTTGTGGATTTAGTGGTACTTTAGAGGAGCTATTGAGACAGCAAACCAGCAGCTTACTGTGTCTAATTGCAAATCTCTTTAACCCAAAGCTCTTTTGTTATTAATTTTTTAAAATCTGAAGTATGATATGTTGCATAATCATAAATACACTTGTATTAATTAATCGTTGACATTTTCCATAATGCCTTGGGAAATTACATTAAAAAGAGTCATTATTTTTGCTCCTATTACCAAACAGATTGGTACCAATCGTGAAAATACAAACACAACAAGCCTTATCGGTGTTCATTAATAAAGGTTACTTGCTTAAGACATTAATTTCAAAATAAATATTTGCAAAACCAGACTTTGTGTATTCACAATGTGAATATACAATGCAATGAGATACTGGCTATAGCCATTATAAAATCACACAAAGAGTTTTTTAGTCTTTATTTAATTTATGCATATCACAAACTTAAATAAACACTTTCTGAGTGTGCTTTCACTCACCCCGTATACTGCTGGGTTTACTGCTGACAATAAGAGGTTTATGGGTATAGTGAATTCGCAGATTTGTTCGAGTTTATATCAGTTTTCTGGAAAAATAAGCAGACGAGTGAAAAAGGAAAAAAAATTTGTCTACAGGGCTATTAAAAAGAATTGTATTTCTAATTTACATTACTACGTTTCACTAACCTTGTATATATGAATAACTCACAGATTGCAGTTGGATTTTTTTGAGGTCAATGTAACACACGTGCAGAACTTTGCCAGAGTTTTAGGGTCATTTGAACTTGTGCAGTCATCACTGTAAAATGAAACAAGTATATTTTTATATTTTTAAAATCCAAGGAAACTAGGACATTCGGTACATTCAGAAACTGGTAAACAAGTACTGAAAATTGCAAACAGTTGTGGTCAAACCATATTATTGAACAAGCCGGTCCAATCCGTTTTGGTTTCAACTAATGGTTAAAATGATTCCAAGGTGAAGTCACGCATTGCCCAATGACATCTGGCACACTTAGGTAATGCATTCTAGTTGTTTCTGGTCCAAGAGAGCTTGATCTTTAGTTACTCCAGCCTGCTTGTCACTGCCCAGAGTTAAGCTATTTTTGGTCTCAAGCACATCATAGAGACCCTGAGTTGCAGTTTGTTCAGGTGCTTCATAACCTTATTACCTTTTCATATTTTATTATAAATCTCAGATCTGGTCTGTACGTTTACACTTTATAGAGATCTGAATGTCCTCCTACTGTCACAAATCTTTTCATGGAACAGGAGACAGAGGTGGCTCAACGTTAGCAGGTGGAAGACGGGCATACCTCCATCAACACCCAGTTAGTAGCAAGGTGGCCAGGGTTCCTAGAATTAAGAAGATAATTTCCTACATGCTCATGCACAATGTTCATGCACCCACAGATATTTGTGTTCTCTGTAGTATGTTGTATGTATGTTTTGTATCGCTCGCATGTGGCCTCCCCTATCCTTATCGATGCAGCTTACCGCATCACATACCAAAGGCGCTTGTTTGCACTGAAGTGCGAAGCCAGTGATGCATCCCCTATTCACCCGTGCGGAAATGCACTTTTCCAGAAATCTGCCTGAAAGTTGTCATTTCAAATCAAGAGCACTATTTTTCAAAAAACTAATCCTTGCAGTGTGTGGATAATCTATACTAAACAGGCACGTGGGACAGAGCTGAGGGTGCTGTGCAAGGAAGTTAGAGAGACAACTGCAGACATGAAATGCTCTTTATTTCACATGCTCATCAATAGAGAACCAGAGAAGCGCATTTAACTGACGCCTGACAGGACCCATGATATACCTACATGGGACTGATTGCTTCTCTAAGCTTTCAACAAGGCTGCTGGGGAAGCAGAAAGCAGCCGGACACGAGCACCCCCTTGCTGAAAGCAGTGTTGCCCAGGATTCATAATCAGTAAAAAAATCAGGCCTTTCTGGCTGCATTGCCTCCCCCCTCAGTTATACCCACCTCTAGTATATAACTCCAAGACCTGCACTCAGTTGCTAAAAATGTTACCTGATTGAATGAGCTCTCACTACGTACAACAGCCAGGTGGAGCAAAGGGGAATTAAAAATGTATGTTAAAAAGCAGGATACCATAGGGAATCTGGAAACTTCTGTGGCTTTTAAGTGTCAACAGATGGCACAGAGTGACCTACTTTGGAATAAATAAATTAAAACAGAGAGGCTAAAGTTGCTCTGGCAAGGAGTGCCCGTGGTGTTACTGGGTGGCTGCAGTGACTGTGGAGCGCAGGGGACTGACAATGGGGTGTCTCGAGGCTGCCAGCTGACTTCACAGCCCAGGCATCATTAGTATGTGTTGGCTGTTCTGTAGCCTACTCAATATGTGCTGGTAATATTAATCTGGGTTCCCTAGCAGCAGGTGCCTCTAACATAAGACTCTCTAGCATGATTACTTTGCAGATTGGCAGAGAGTCCAAGGTTTGAGTGACTCAAAAGAGCAAAATTAAATTTCCAACCCTAGCAATGTCTTCTCTGGAGTCAGGCTGGGTATTGATTCTACTGTATCACTTTTTACTTTTAAGAGATACTTAAGAAAAAAATGACTTAATTCTCCAAAGGAAAAAAAAATATTACAGAACTTTCAATCAGCACCACAGACATCAAAGGAATTTTTCCACTCTTCTCTTACAGTTGCTTTAAGGTATACGCTGTCTATTACTACTACTGCTAATTTCAATGGCAAAATCTCTAAATTGTGTTATTCCTATAACACCAACTGTCCTCACCCTCCTCACCAGCTGTCTGGTAAATTCCATGTATTGTATCAATTCACTATTGTATCTGGCCTTTCCAGAACCTTTCTTAAACAAAGAGCACACACACCCTTTCAAAAGTATAAAGGAAAATTAAACTCAGATAAATCTTTTGCTGAGAGACAAAACGTATGGACAGGTCTGGTACTTCACTGAGCTTTACTTGTGGAGTAACGTGGTTGTGAAACTCATGGTACCAGCATATACTCACTTGGTTTCATGGACAGCTAATGCAAAATTATTTGCCACCTGGTGAGCAAAACAAGTTCCTTAACCCGCTGAGCATCCTATTTGTAGAACAATATAACAAATTAATTATCCGGTATGGATAATTTAGTTTTTCTCACATTTAATTTTTTACAATTTAAATCCATATAAACATTCAGTTCAGTTATGAGTACAGTGAATGTACTTGGCTGCCTGTGCGTGACGTAAGGACATGCTTTCTCACCAATCTGGGACAAATCCTCTCAAGGGACAATACACTAAATATCCGTTTGTTCTTAGATTACAGTTTCAGAATTAAAACACTTTACAGAAGATCCATTGTGATTTTTTTAATCCCTCCTGCTCATTCTTAAAAGATTTTATACCTTTCAAACCTTTAACTCAACATACAGAAAGCAGGGACAGATTGATGTCAAAGCTTTCCCAAACCGTTAGCATTATGGAGCTATATTTAAACTCTCTGACAGGGAGAATCCGGCATGACACGAAGAGGTTGAAAACCCTCAGTCATGCAACCCTCTGCGAGAGCCCATTTCAGATGATCAGATCTGGCCCTGAGTAACCAGGTCTCACACTGTAGCTGACCCTGCTGTGAGCAGGAGGATGAACTGGAGGACTCCTGAGGCCCCTTCCACCCTCAATTACCTTATGGTCAGGTATTGGGAACTACTGTTTGCATTAGACTTTAATATGGCAAGCCATAGGAAAACGATTTTGGCACTTCCCAAACCTCCAAACATTGCATAAACAGTGTGGATGGAGATCAGCAGATAGACCTTGGCCAGCAGCTCTCCCTATGGCCTTGGTATTCAGTCCTTTGCAGGAGTGTGTACCACCTTGAAGTGATACTGGAGGAACAACGCACCCTTCTCACAGGGCAGGTCTTGCCCTAGTCCTTACAGTGACCACATTTGCCTCGCCGTGCTCTTTGTGAGCTGCAAACTATAGATGGGGGGAATGAAAATGATTAAGACCATATAGAGTTTATGGAGCAATTACTGGTAACTTCATGGCTAACATGCAAACATGGATCTTGGGTAAGGTTCTGAGCATGAAGACAGGTTCAGCACGTGCTTAATTTTGCTATGAATTGTGACATTAGTAAGACCACTTGCTAACAGGAAAAAACCTCAATAATGTGTGAAAGTGTCCGTAGAGTCAGGCCTTAGACCTTACGGTGACATTTTTTGAGATGGATTGCATATGATGTGCATTTTTTGCACTTGCTTTCTCTCAGAAATTCATCTCTCAGCACTTTGAACGGCCTTTTCTGGGTACTGCAGAAGCTGTGCCGTCTAAATAGAAGACCCATGCTCAGTTAAGCAGCCGGAGCAGGAGATCCATTCGGACACATGGTAGAGGTCCCAGGGTGAGAGGCACTGTATGTCATTCTGTATTATAAGGGATTAAATCATTAATGAAGCTATGTTTAGCTTCATGGCTAAGATGGGCCTTACATTTTCTTTTGTTACATATCTCCTTTTAACTCCTGCAGATTGTGTGCTCACACAGGAATATTCGGTTTGCATGCAGGATGTAAAAAAAAGATCTTATGAAATTACTTTTAACAAAGGCCTAGATTCACAAAAATATGTCAATACCTACTCTATTCTGAGGAGATGCTAGGGGTAGAGTCTATTAAATGTTTTCTTTTATTTATTCTGCTGATGATATCACTTGACTCTCAGCAATATTTTTCATTCTTCACGTGACTGATTTTGTAGCACAAACCCAGAGTTGTCAGACTGCAGAAATTTAAATGCAAAGAAACCATGGTTAAAAATGAAAAATGGTGTTGTATGGTATGTAGATATGAGACTAAGCTACTTAAAAAAACTTCAATAGATTTCAAAATGGAAAGTGATAAATATGAAGACTGTTCCCGGAATTGACAAAATACCTCGAGGATGCACGCCTAAAATGCAATTTCTGCAATAAAAAATACTGTCATTTTACTGAATAAGTGCTCTATTAATACTGTGTTTATTTTGCCTGTCAAACTATAGATGATGCTCTCACACCCAGTCTGAGTTCCACCACAGATCACTTCCAAGTTGCTGTAGATCAACACGGTTATCCAGGACAAAGTCACAGTCCAAGTCATTGAGGGAAAGGTACGTGGGAAAATCAGGGTCAAGTTCTCAACAAAGGTCCTCCAGCTCATGAACAAAATTAAGATTCTCTTCTCCAGTGCTGAGACATCCCAATCTCCCCATTGAACTGATGTTCAAACTAAAGCACAATGTAAGGAAACAATTTGACACCCAAATTCTCTCATGCTCCAGCTCTCAGAGTTTGTGTCATGGAACTGGTTATTGACTGGTACTTGAAGATGACTGACACCTATTTCAAATGGTTAAATTTCTCAGGAGTATAGAACATAATAGATTATAATGTTGTTTGACACGTAGTAACCTTACGATAACCCGTTCAGTGTCTTGAAATGAATGCAATGAAGAATCTCACTGATACTTGGTGTTTCATTGGAAGGTGATGTCATCTTCTCAGAACTCTAAATTTGGGCTTACACTTAAGTCTTTCCACTGGCAAGAGAAAACTTGGCCTGACACAGCGATGCTGCAAGAACTCTATTAAATCAGAATGACTATTCATGTGAGGAAGCAGAGTACAAGGAGGACTTGAGTTTCTGATGTTCTGTACCTAGATGATGCCTGTGACATTGAAGCGATGTCACAAGGGCCTCCAGAAGAGAGCTGAGGCTAAACTATTCAGTCTTGCAAAACCTGTCAAAAGCTTTGCCAGATCAGAAAAATAGCCAGCTCAGCAAAAGGCCAGGCTCAGTAAGTCTGAAACGTGATCTGTGCACTGAACTTCAGTTAGGCCATCCAGGTTAGACGACAGTCAGGCTAGTTTCACGGGGCGTTGTAAAAGAGCTTGTGTTAAGCACAGTGAAAGGTGATGCAAAGGTAAACCAGACACAGCACTCACCTGGCACCTCATATAGAAGCTATTTAAAAAGTCAGAATTAACTAAAAAGTGTATTTATGCAAATAAAGTCATATTTTGCTGTAACCAAACCCTGCGTGTGTTGGAACACATCACTTTGACATAGTGCTTCATTATATTATAACTGCATTTTGAAAGTACATTGCGTTAAAAGGCAAACATCTACAAACTGGGAAAGAATTTGTCCCAATAGCAGATTTTATACTTAACCTCACCTTGGTTTTGACCAATTGGATAATTATTTGGGGGGAAAATAAGGAATATGGGACTCTTCTTCAGTTAAAAGTACTAAAGCAATTTTAATAAGCTGGTTTTTTGTTTGTTTGTTTGTTTTCTTCTATGCAAAGGAGAATTTTCAGGTGTGATAATGTCTAGCTTTTAACAGAAATGTGTTGATCAAGATGGTGTTGGTTATACAGTATGGGCACAGTCCCAAAATACAATTTGATTAGTTCTAACTTCATGCAGAGCAAGACGGTATTGATTTCAAAAGTTAGGATGCTTTTAATAAGAAATGGACTTTGAAAGGACTCATGCTTTCTTCTTAAATATTTTTGCCAATCATGTAATGACTTTCTTTATGCTGTATAGGTTGCCTGTACATTTATGTAGCAGCTAATCTTTGCTCAAAAATGAATTTGTCACTTAATGGGCATCTACTCTACAGAATGTACTGCTGCAAAATTTCACCAAAGGTGGTATCACTGAAGCTCATCATCAGCAAGCCCCCAAAGTATTGCAATTTATTTATATTTATGAATACCATAATTGATCAAATTTATTTCAAATATTTTTTAAAAAGAAGAGTTTGAAGGAGAGGTGAAAAAGCATCAGATTTCATACCTCTCTCTAAGAGTTCAGAGGTTTCTTTGCAGGTAAATGACCTATGCTGTGACTAGCTTAGTACTGACAATGACAGATACCAGGCTAGATAAACTAGTGAAATTTTGAGAAACAGAATTATTTATAATCTCCTCCAGACCTGTAAAAATAGTTGCCAGAAATGACTGTGTCCCTTTCTGTTTGCTGACTGCTGAGGCTGAGGTTAGACATAGGTGTCTAACTTTTAGACCCTCAATTTATGGCATATTCTGTGTATCTCTCTGATAAATCTGCAAGATAGAGAGGAACAACATACAGTCTTACTCCTAGTTACTGCAATTTCCTCCAAAGTTCATAATTTCACAGTAGAAAATATAATGTTCTATATTTTTAAAACCCCAGTAACGTCATGAGTTTGTGTTGTACAAAACACACTATCTGCCAAAAGTGCAGCGGATGTTTTCTTTTAGAAATGGAGGTTTTCTGCCTCATCAGTTTTGTCATAGTCTTCCAGCTGCCTTTTGGGTAAACCACGAGCTGGAGAAAACCAAAAACATTAACTTGTTTGTTTTCTTCTGTTCTTTCTCAGTTGCTATCCTCTCAGTGTTTAACACAACAATACAACAATAATTCAACAATATTTTGACCTAATAAATTACTGCCTGATGTGCACTTCAATGCATTGCACTGAGCCACTAACGCAGATTCAGCTGCTGCTGGCTGTGTTTTCCATCTGCGGAGCCGTTCCCCAAAACTGCCTGACGACATCCCATTTATTGTGATTCACTGGGACCTCACGAAGCCTTTGTCTAACGCAGGTATTAGCAACAGCAGGTATTAGCCGTGGACATCATCTCAATGAAGCAGCAGAATAAAGCAGGTCGGGGAATTTTTAAGGGTGGATGCATCTGCATGTGAACTAATGAAAAATAAATACAGGGAAGGATTTATTTAATCTGTTTGCATAACTCACTCAAAATTATCTTGCAATTAGACCCTCACCAGGAATCACTCCGTGATTATACCCTCCAGCTACCTAATAAGAGCATGGGTTCTGGGCGAGTCTAACGAGTGATGGTCTCAAAACGGGTCCTTGTGGGGCCGCCCCGTGAAATGCCAGAGGGAGCCACTAGAGGGAACTCAGCCTGTGCCCTGCGAAGCCTTGGCACTGGGCTTTCCC
>NW_010407324.1:0-8816 GCF_000710305.1 Buceros rhinoceros silvestris | reverse complement strand
ACCACCCACTTACCTGGACCTTTCCTTTCAGACTTACGCACAAGCATACTCAAAGCTATATGCATACACTTTAGAGACACCTGTTACAACAAATCCATCTGTTAAAGCCAATGCACCAGTATTCTTGTGCATTGGATATGGACACAGACACAATGTGTTTCATCTTTTGTATTAGTAGTAACATAGTTTTGGAACTTTTTCTCTCTTAATTATTGTCTATTCCACATTAATTCTGTCTATGTGGTGTCAACACTCTCTGGAAGTGAACCAAAAGTTACTGAATGTGCTCCTGGTTACTACTGGGTGTGTAAAACATGTTCTGTGCATTTCTGGCAGGAAAGGGACTTGAGAGTAGGAAATTAAGGAAGGGTGGACACTTGCTAGAGGTCCTTAAAAGGTGAGGTTGGGTGGGGTGGCTGTAACTGAGAATATGAAGACAATATGGAGAAAGGTTTCTGAGTGAGCACAGACCTCCTTCGTTGGTCATCACGTATTGGCTTTCTGCTCCTTCACTTTCTTCAGTATCTTACATCTGTCTAGAGGGAGAGCTCTGTCCTTCACCATCCTTCGGCTCAGCCCACATCACCAGTAATATTAAAAGTAAGCAAAGTGCTTTCTATGAAAATTGTGACTAAGCAGGTATTTGGATCAAGACTGCAAGACTGGATCAAGATTACTTGTACCCTTCCCCCCACATCTTCACATTGTGTCCCCACAGAGTTTGAAAAGTAGGACATGTGTTGAAAATGGTATAAGAATACCACAGTTTGGAAGAGTGCAAGTAATCAGTTATAACAGCAATACAGGTTAACTCTTCAGTGTTGCCACAGGGGGAATGAGTGAAAACAGGCTGTCTTGCCTGTGCAGAAATTTCAGCCCAGCTCAGACCTCCCAGACTTCCTGATCTCTGAAGAAACAATCCTTAAACTCTAATTGTTTGGTTTTTTTCAGTTGTGTTTGGCAGATGAATTCCATGATATCTGTGTGGATCAGCTCATCAGAGTTGTTTCCAGTCCTCCAGGACCTATCAGATGGGGAATGTTATGGTTACTGAGGCTGTGCTATATGCTTGTCAGGTCAACTCATACCATTTTGACAGGAGAAATCTCAAGAGAATTATTGCATCATGTAAAAATATAGCTGTCCTTTAGAAAAAAATACATTATTGGAGGAAATGTACCCTGAAAACAGCAGATAAACGTGGCATACTCAAATTGTTTTCTTCAGGTGAAGAAAATTACATGTATGAACATTTGTGAGAAAGTGAGGAAAACTGAGAATGATTAAATCATTTAGGAAGAAATACAAGGTAAGAGAAACTTGCAGCTGCAGTGAAGAGTAAAGAAAACAGATAATCAGGAAAGGTAATAAAAAGGCTCAAGGTCTTAAGAAGGAGTGGCTGGTGGTACAGGGAATGTATCACTCACAAACTTCACCTTCTGTTCTCCTGTAGGAAGATCCTCTCTCTTGTGAAAGACTGGGCCTCTTTCTGTCTACCAGGATCTAATGAGGCCCTAAAGATAAAGCAAATGTAAACTACGAAACTATGACGATATGGTGCACACCCATGGCCCTCTCAGCCAGCTGCTGGCTGCGGCATGTTTGCTCAGCAGTGGAGAGCAGCAGCCAACAAGCAGAAACATCTGACTTCCCACTGCTGGCTGTAGGGAGAGGACAGAGAGGTTGTGCTGAAAATAACAGTGGTGTTACAGATTATATATTGTATCAAAGGGTCAAAAGCAGGGGTGGGGAAAAGGGTAATAGTAATTTTTCATGGGCAAAATACTAAAGCTACCACGTAATAGAACTATACACAACACAAAACCTAAACACAGCCCCATTTATCTCACCAGCCCTATCAATGACTGCAGGTGCTGGACACTTCACAGCAGAACACGACATTCATTGCGGTTTACATACCACACAGCCGGACGAGGAAGACATCGCACAGCAACCACATGTACTAGCAAAGCAAAAACGTAGCGGGAGCTCTGGAAACTGTGGTTCTCTTCCTGGTTAGCGAACTGCCTCCCGAGTGATCTTAAGCAAGCTAGCTCCCTTCCATATGCCTGTTTTTCCAGCTGCAAAACGTGAAGGCTGCTATGATGCACGTACATACTTTACCTAACCACTTCTAAAAACCTGTGGAAACCTGAGAGCAGTCAGCACTTGTAGAACATCTTGTGATAACCTAAAGCAGTGCTAGCCATTACGAATGGTGTGCCAAGGTGCAATTTCTATGAATGAATATTGGGTAGCAATCAGACAGAGAAAAAAGTCAGTTACTAAGTCTTGCAAGCTCATACTGTCTTTCCCCAGATGGTTCCAGTCAAGAACTGGTAGCAAATTGCATTTCATCTAGTCATTAAAATCCCCTAAATTTGCAGTAAATTCAGATACTTGTGGAGATACTTTTTTCTTGCAGAATCTTTCCTTCCCACGTAATTCAACGGCAACATCTACGCTGCTCCTCTGATTTCTTAGCTGACCTTGTTTTTCAGGTTTTTTTCTACCTGTCATCAATTATTTTCTCCTTATCACTCCTAGTACAGGGCACAAAAATGTATCAGCACTTTCTTTATTGCCTTATTACAGAGAACATCTAAAATTTGGACAAGATCTACCAATTCACTACTCCATTAATTCTTATAACCACCTATCAATAGTCTAAATATGACAACATGCAATTTCTGAATATTCTGATGCGAGGAACACAACTTACAAAATCTTTCTTATATATCATCATCATCATCACGGCTTGACTTGGTGAATGAAGATCTGGAAAGGGCTTTTCCCACGCTTGCTGCAAGCGATGAGTGCACCCTTCGGGGCTGCGCGGTGGATTTTTTAGGTGAGGCGCAGCGTGCACGGAACTGGCTCCACCCTTTACACCTGAGGTTCATCTGCCAGGGCCCAGCGAGCTTGGACGGTGACAGCAAAGTCCTCGGGTCGTAGGTTTGGTTAGAGCATCCTTCTCTTAGATGGTGGATGCCTTACAAGGCTAAACGAGCTCCATCTGCCCAGGTTTGGAGTCAGAGCTGTCCTTCTCCTAGGATGGCTGCCTGAAGGCTAGTGAGCCCATCCTGCCCGTGGACACACTGTGTCTGACCCTTCAGCTGAGACCTGTCTGGCCTGGGAGACCCCACCGGAGGCACATGCCACCACCAGCACAGCTCTCAACCTCACAAGGGCACGCAAGCTCCTTCCCCACGGCAAGCGGGTGCCCGTGAAAGAGTTATATATATATATACACAGGCAAATTACCAATCTCAAGCTATACATTAAGCAAGGGCACAGACCGCTTTCTTGTGCAGCTTTGTCACAAGGCAGTAAAGTACACAAGATTCAGGTGATGAGAGAAAACAAGGGAAAGACCTGACTCTTTATACTAAGCTCTTTATTAAATGTAGCTCTAGGTACTGTTTCAGGGAATAAAAATCACAGTAATTGTATTTTGATGGCCATTGCCATCACTACTTACAAGGACAATCACAAATTAAGGTTCACAGACCTACCTGACAAAAGTACACTGCTTCATTAAAGGAGCAAATGACATCTTCCACAGAAACAGCATCTCCTTAAAACTTTATGCTTCATGACCTTAAGAACGACAAGATGGCAACTACACCACTTCTTGAAGCAGCCATATACTGAACTACTACCGAAGACTTAGCAAAGTCCTATAAATACAAGAAAAGTCCTTGATCCCCAAATACTTCTGTCTTCGGGTATAAATCACGGAACTCACACCAGTTCGCTCACCAATGTTAAGCTACAGCGCAAGTACACGTGACCAGTGTAACTCTCCAACTGAAGACAAGGGTTTATGAACCACTCGGACTAAATGACTGTACCTGCCACACACAAGCCAGGAGATGTGTAACTTGGAGGAATGCCACTAGAGTAGTGTTAATCAAAAGGACCAAAGCAACGTTTGGAACAGTTGGTGCTTTGTGAAATCTAAGGGCCTGTTTTCTGGGAGTTGAATAAATGAGATTTTAGCACCTCGTGGGGAAAAGGTTACTGAGGAATGCTGTCTTCAACACAGGGAAGAAGTACCTCTGCTAGGTTATGTTCACTGTGCAAAATTAATTTCTGAGGACTTTTTTAGATTCAGCTGAACTCCTGATGTTCCTGTCTTAGCTCTGATAACGTGTTTCTACGCTCTCAATGCAAAACAAAAAGTTCACAGGCTCCACGTTGCTGGTAACATTCTGTTGCTCAGCTTCAGTAGTTACGTCCTTTTATTGGGTAACGTATTTCTCGTTAATTTCATTAATCTTTTCTCTTGAATCAGCAACTAAACATTTTTTGCTATCAAAATATTTAACACTGTGGTTCCTGTTCAATAAGGTATCATCAATTTTTCACAGTAAATGTCAACATTTTACAACCTTTATCTGTTCCTTGCTTACCTCCTAGCCTCTTCAGGGTTAGAACCAGCCTAACAGAAAACCTTTTTAGAAATTAAACAGGAAATATTTCCCTTTACTCCAGGCAAAATATCATGGGGGAAAAAAAAATACAGAACGCCTCGTGAAATCAAAGAGTACAAGGGGTGGTAGAAGAAAATACGGAATGCGTTTAACTGCATGATGGAAGTGTCAAGACTTTCTATACAGAAATAAAAGTAAACTTATTTCTAAAATTACAGTGAAAACCTACCTATAGTCTTCAGGCTTCATATAATCTATAAGCTTTATATTTGATCTCCAAACTGGGTAAAGCAGAAAACAATCCTGAAGTGTGGCTGGCATCAAATCTTTGTCAGTCAAAAGCTTAAGAAATACCCTTTGAAAATAATTACACAAACTGCTTTAAATGACGCTACTTGGGTAAAATACTCATCAGCAGAAATAAAATCCACTTTACGGAAAAAGGTACAGCTTCCCGTACAGACTACCTAAGAATTTAGCAGCATCTCTGAAGAGATACTGGTGTAACTGGAGTTCAAATGCATACAAGATTTCCAGCTCCTGCTGCATTAAGGCACAGAACCATTTCAGCTCTAGCAGAGCACCACGCCAGCCGTTGCTAATGAAGCTGTCTAATGAGCTGAAACCTAGCCACGCGTAACAACCCAACAACAGATACTTCTATGCTCCGTGAAAGATAATTTTTCAGGACCATCACCACATGACATTTAATTGTGTAACAGTAAGCCTGAAGTTAACTCACACCATTGATCCCCCTGCAGCTCTGCACAGCGTTGCGCAAAGGATTTTCATTATCTAACCAAAATGCAGTAGTTTCCTTACTCCGACTGAACTCGGAAGATTTAATAAGCAATTAATTTAACGCAGATCAGCTGATAACACATCCACAAAAGTCTATTCATTTTCTTCCTTAAAGGCCGTTCACTTCATGAAGTAAAAAAGACTTTATACTATATTGCAAAGAAGTCCCCCAAACATGGCACCAATGTTTTTCTATACTGGCTCTAAACTCAAAGAACAGTACAAAGAACAGGATGTTCATGTAATACAATGCCTTGCCTTCTGGGAACAGGGATAAGGAATCTGTCAAAGCAACAGAAACCTCGAAGTGAAAATCCCTCTAAGAAAATACGGTAGAAAGATAAAGGAAAAAATGGGGGAAAGTGAAAAATTAATACCGCAGAACACAGTATTAAGAGGTGACAATGCCCTGATTTTTCAGTAGAAGTTTGTATTGCACATAGGCCATTTTACAACCCAGTCCATTGGCCAGGAAGGGACCCATCTCAAAGATCTCAAGATAGAAACATGAAGTGTCCCAACCCTTCTGCCGGATCACAACAGGACCAGCAATACTGATGCAGAAGCTAAATAACCAAATAACCCCTGCCCCCCTCCTTTTTTTTTTTGCACTGTTTGGCAAGACTGGATGAAACATCATTACCTTATCCTGAAAACCTTTATGGTCCAACAAGGTACGGGGTTTTAAATTCTCAAAACTTCAGAAGTCTCATCTACAGCTCTGAAAGAGTTACCTGAAGAATCGAGACTAGCGCTTAGAGTTAATTAATTTTGTCATCCCCAGGGATGTGTCGGCAAATCAGGGTAGAAACAAAGAGGTGTACTGCGCTGGTAAATTTTATGTAGTATCAGAGTTAGCATTCACACTATGTAATCTGATGTCAGCTCCAACGATCAGGGAAGAAAAGAGGTTGATGGTAACATAATAATTAAGGAAAAAAGGATACCTCCTTTTCAATCATGCCAACCTACATGGCTGGTGTAACTGAGTTCTTCTCAAGCTAGTTACCAAGATTCAAGACCATCACAAGTTCAGCTGACAAAATTAACCATTGCCTAAAGCTACGGGGAATGGCTAAAGGCATTTTCCTTTGTGCCTGATGGCATTCAAGCAAAAGAAAAAAATGAAAAAACCAAAAAACCCAAAAAAAGAACAGCAGATCAATACAGCATACACCAAATACAGTAAACTGGTACTTACGGTCTGCTTCAGTCATCCTTGGTGAGATTCCACTAGAATTTTTCTTTGCCCTGATACCGGTTATTAAATAAAGAAGAAAAATTTTGTTCATTTTTGGAAGACAAGCTAGGACACACTAAATTACAGAGCGTTTACATCAGGCAGCAAATGTGGCTGTTGGAAGCCATACAGTGACCTCGAGCATGTATCGTCATTAATCAAGACAAGCCTATTTTGCAAGACAAACGAACCTGGGAAGTCTTCGGGGGCAGACAAAAAAGCTGCATGAATTCCTAGTTTAGAACATTACGTAAACAGCCTAACAGCATTATAATGAAAAATCTCTCAACTATCTAATTTCTATTAAAAAAGCAAAGAAATTCTTAGTTTGTGACCAATCTCATTTCAGGGGTTCACACGTTAGCGCTGTGTGTGCCAGTTCACACACACAGAACAAGGCAATGCTACGCACCGGAATCAGCAGTGCACGTGACATGAACAGAGCTAACACCGCTTGTTCCAAACCTCTGGAAATCTCATCCATGTTACGGAACCACCTCAGCTGGGGGGGCCCTGTTTCCTCCTACACACCCCTCCTACAAGACACAGGAGTAGTTATTTTTTTCAGAGGATCCAAAAATGCTTTTCTATCTTACGTAAATTTCACCCATTTCCTGCTTTATTGTCCTCAATACCAGATTAGTAAAATAACCACTAATCAAGATTATCTCCTCAACATGCCTGTCAGGCTCCTCTGTAGTCCTGTTCCTTCAGGATTTTAGATCAGAGCTGCAACTTTTGCAGCTATTGGCAAAAGACAAATCTGGTGAAAAACGTGAAGCTTAACTTGGCCCATCCGCACCTCTCCACCATTGCTGCTTTTGAGTTTCAGCTAGTTTAACAACCACGGACTGTGACAACTCTTACGGAGCACTGCAGCACAAATTTGAATGTGTAACTGCCCAACTTCCTTGAAATCTGAATTTTCAAGAAACAAAAGGATACGGAATCTAAAATGACATCACAACATTTTTTAGAAGTACAAGGAATTTTCTAGTGACCTAATGAATCTCTTAATTATTTGGATAGTTAAAGGCTGAGAAGGACAAAACATGCCTATTGATGCACAAGGAGGGGATCCAAGTAATTTGAGTTAATGAACTTGAATTGACACATACACACACACAAAAAAAAGAACAGAAACATGTGTAAGGGGAGGCCAAATTATTTTATTTAATTTTTTAGTGACCAATTGGATTCTTGGCAGAAAGCTCTGCTTTTTGGGTTTTTTTTTCTTTAGAGAAATCAGCAGTGCTCAAATTGATGGGTTGGAATTTTACTGAAATTCCAGTTAATTTTAAAAACAAACAGATGAACAGGAATTCCAGGTACTGTTTCCAGAGCAGAGAGCAGAACTTCACATTTGTATGAAAACTCCATTATTACAGTTGATTGGGACACAGAATGTAAAACTATTGTCAGTAGCGCATGAGTAAAACATTCACATTTGATCTGGAACCTTAAAATCAGAAAGTTGTACTCTCCTTCCAAAATTTTGATTACCTTGTGCAAATGAAGTCAAGTCTTCATGTGTCAAGCACACACTTAAAATTGTCCATATTTTATATACAAGACACCTACCGTTCAGGCAGTGCAAAATACATCCTTTCATAACAAAACTAAAATGTACCTCTCAAAGTATGAACAAGAATATACACATAATACATGATGTACACTATTTACACAACCATAAAAAATATAATACAAGTATTTTTTTTTAATGTGATTTTAAGACTTGACAGTCTTCTGCAATGTGTGTTGCAACAAGGCATGTTTAAGTTTCCCGGATGGAGTTTTCTTTGCCAATTGCTCAGGAGATCTTGGAAACTACATTTGAACTTTGAGGAGAGTTTTCAAATGGACTGCCATCAGCTCCCTGTTTTGGTCAGACGGTTCAGCTGTGCCACCCACCCAGTGGCTGGGTGGCTTTGGAAGGACACTAGGAGACGGTGGGTCACTAAATTTTGCCCCAGCGTAATTTTCTTTTTGGCTTGGTTCAGTAGGGGTGATAGGCTTGTTGGACTTGGCGTTTCTGAAGTTCTCTGTGTTTTTAAGTGGCTTCTTCTCCTGCTTCTGAATGATTTCTGGCAATACAGAACCTTGCCAAAAGTTCTCTATTTTCCTTGCCGAGGTGATCTTTGTCAGTGGCATGTTACACCTACTCTTCTGTCTGTTAATCTTTGGTTGTTCACACAGATGTAAACCGTGAACAGGCTGGCTGTAGGGTACGGCAGCCTTCTCGGCCTTTCCCGTCTTGTTCTTTAAGAACTGCGGAGACAAAGAATTCACGTCAACGCACGGCCCCTCTCCCTCAGCGGGGGCGCCTCCGGCCGCGCGCG